>NW_007578588.1:36133-38723 GCF_000690725.1 Stegastes partitus
GGCTGGTTTGTTGTTTTTTATATATTTCTGTTGAACCTCGATTCAGAACAACGTCATGATGTTCACTAAGTTTTTATTTATTATTACGTTTGTCAGTTTTAACTTCTTTCAGTGACTGAAGCTGTTTTTTCGTCTTTAGCGGGAGGCCAGGACGACTGTAACTGTAAAATACATTCTAGAATATTTTTCCAAGTTTTAGGTCACACGGCTCAGTTTACACGTATAAATGCACAAGTGATTCGACTTTCGCTCTTCTTTCACCTTTTGTCGCCCATTTGTTAGTCCTCCGATGCATCAGCTGCTAATAACGTCCACGCCTCATCTCACACTCACACACGATTTAAGCTTCTGAGCTTTTCCATTGTGCACGCGCTCACACGTTGCAGTCATGTGAGAAGCTGCTTCACACGTCTCAGCCTCTCAGACTCTGCTGAAGGGAAGGAGGTTGAAGGGTAGAGCTGGTGTCAGCGGTGACTGCCTCGGATCAGGAGGTTGAAACAAAACAACAGTGTTCAAATTTAGAAAGCTTTTAAATATATATATATATATATATGCACACAGATGTGTCTAATCCTGCTGATGAAGCAGGCTGGAATTATTTAAACCATCATGAACCAAAAGGAGTTAGAGGAATGAATGTAAGTCTTCATCAACAGGTGGAAGGTGCTTTAGTCCGGAGCCAGGGAGGAATCACGCTGCCGGCATTTCCCCAAAACTTTCACTTGAACTTTCTCATGTATTTTAAATCTTTTGCACAGATCGATTGGTCTGATCAAACATGTTCGACACTGCCAGTGAGCTGGATTTCCTACAGCTTGTCCACAGAGACCTTTTCTTGCTAAAAGACGATGTCAGGAAATGAGAGCTCAGCGAACATCCGATACTGGATCGCAGCGTGAACAGCTTCTGCTCCCAGTAGCTGCTGCATCACCTCCTGTTCATGCTTTGGGTTTTGCTGCTCATAGAGCTGTTGATTGTGAATGACGTGAATAACGAAGTAAGAAGGTTTAATGATCTACAGCCTGATATGACTCCTGTGTCCACGGGGGGGCGCTGAGTGTTTAGTTGACACCGCTGTGGCAGGGTGAAGGCATTTAGGAAACCCCACTGTGATCACATGTTCAAGGTTTTTAGATGCATTAAGTGCCTCAAATAGATCTTTGAAGTGGACTCCAGTTTTGCACATGGGGCTCAGGTTACAGGATCTGAGGCTCTGGGGGAGCTCTGAGTTCAGGAAAGTGGCTGTGACACTGTTTGGGTACTTTGGGCTGAGAGACTTCAGATTTTTAACAGGAAGGGAGGGAGGTCTCTGACTATTCTAACCTTTCAGATCTGTCTCTTGCAGATCCTCCAACTGTAACACACCAAAAGAAAATAAGACATCCTGCTGAAGAAAATCACCTATCAGATGCAAAAATAGACGTAACATGGTGACCTTAAATCTTTTATTATCAGGGGACTCGTGCTGTAGATTGATGTTTGAGTTGTTCTTACTGTCTGAAGGTGAGAATCTTTGCTTGTGTCAGGATTCGTGCTGTAAAGCAAAGAGGAGGTGCATCTCTACAGAGCTGCTGCTGCTGCTGAAAGCTCGCTGACCTTTTCTGTCCTGCCGTTTTCTGACAACCCATGAAAAGATCGTGTTGAGGGAGACTGTGTTCCCTGTAAACATCTCACTTATTCAGTCTTCTATGGCACCAGGACGGCCATGGACTGATATACTGACTTCTCTGACCTTGTGAGTCCTATTAAAAAAGCGTTACTCAAGAAAAAAATCTATTGTTAAAAGTCACAAAAAGCCTTTATATCTTGTGCTTCCCCCACATATCAGTATCAGGCGTGGAATTCTGTGTTTTAAAAAATCCTTATTTATATGATGAAAGCATTTTTGGATTAATTAATGATGCTTTTTATTTGTTAAAAATAATTCCCTGCTTTTATTTCCTTGTTTATAACTGAAGAAGTTGTTTAGTTGTTTAGTTTAGTGCTGCAAGTGTTTTTGTGGGGCGCTGTATTCCTCCCAGCAAAAAATATACCCAACACTGCATTAGCAGCCGCTGCTAACCGGAGGCTAGTGACAAGAGCAGAAGGTCTAATGGAGACGTGGACAGCAGAGGGTGTGACAGTCGTGACATTTGCATGGCATTTAATGCTCGTCAGCGTCACCATCCTTCCCCATCGAGTCAGAATCTGAGCGGGCCAACACTTCTATAGAGCAGTGGTTCTCAAACTGGGGGTTAATAATTTCAGGGGGTCGCCAGATCATTGTAAAAAAAAAAAAAGAAAACATTTGTTAATAATATGATTTGATTATGTGATATTGTTATTCCTTTTTAATTCAATTGAATTCAGTTTTATTTGTATAGCGCATATTTACAACAATAAGTCATCTCATAGCGCTTAACAAAGGCAGAAACACCCAACAATCCAAACATCTGGATTCCCGATAAGCTTCAGCAGTCTGCTGGTGGGAAGGAACCGAAAACCCCCACAGGGGAAAAAAACCTCGGACAGAACCAGGCTCAGGGAGGGACGGCCATCTGCCTCCACCGGTTGGGTGGATGTAGGATGAATTCTAACATTTAGTTTACAG
>NW_007578588.1:42303-61140 GCF_000690725.1 Stegastes partitus
CCATATTTCTAGATAAGAGAGCCGCACCATCCAAAGGAGGATGGATGCCGTCTCTCCTAATGAGAAATTATTTTCTTTTGTTTTTCTATTCTTTTTCCCTTTCATTTGTTCAACATAGATTTAATTCATTGAAAAGAAAATTAACATGTTCATGTAAAGAGATTCATCTGTGGAATTAACACAGCAGTTTTTAACGCATTAGTGCCGGAACAACAAAGTTATTACTCATGAGATATTAAAAATTCAAGTTGGGGGGTCACAAACACAAGCTGATGTTATCTTGGGGGTCGTGGCTCAAAAGTTTGGGAACCGCTGCTTTAGAGGAAGTGTGGTAGTTCAGTTCCAGGTCACACATGGATTCAGATGCTGGAGTATCACAGAAGAACATGCTGCTCCACATCTGAAAACCATCTGAAAAACTTCCATCAACCTGCTCACATTTCACTGACATCAGAAACTAAACTTCTAACGGTCAATGTCCTGCTGCCAAAACAGGAAGCTTCATGTTGCCACAGCAACTGTGGTGTTGCTTCTACAAATTGCTGCTTTGCTTTGTGTTGGAGGAACAACTCAACCAATTGCAGGCATTGATGTGCGGGACTAGGAGTGGCAGTAATACAATGTGGCACATTTAAACAAAAAATAACACCAACAACTGTGATGAAGAACACCTTCAAATGAAGTGTTCCATGTCCTATTATTTAAAAGTGCATGCAACCACTATAGACAGATTGACCCTGTCCAGGACTTTCCATAAGGGTGTTTCTGGGCCCACTGGACCCCAAGAAAGAATGTGTGCTGGTATTCATTATAGCCTTTATGTTCTGATAAGCTGACGTATTTTTGGGTCCAAATACATGACACATGTCCGTCTAAACCACATGGCCTGAGGTCCAAAAGAGCCCAACAGTCCTGAACAGGGTTGAATATGTTCATCTCTAAGAGAGTTGTGTTTTCCATGTTAGTGACATGCTCAGGCTATGCCCTCAACTCTCACAACACCTCATTTTACATTATCGCTCATTTAATCAGGAAGGTGTCTTTGTCTTGCCAACAAGTGCTCAGTTTTCTGAAGTTGTGCTACTTTATGAAGGCCACAGCGCTGTTACATGAGCATCCTTGACACAACTTATGTTATAAGCAAACACAAAGTAGAAGCCTTTGGATTGTAGATTATTGGACACATTATTACCGCTGCTTCTTTATTTAATGCATAGTTTTTATGCTGTAGCAGGTCAAAGGGTTTGCACAAAGTGTAGAGGAGTAAAAATGTTTCTCTCTTGAATGAAGTGATGCAGATGTAAGAAAGCATGTTTAAATGGTGAGACAACTGTTGCTTAGCAACCCACCCCTCCCTGTCTTAATGCTATTAGTTCGCTGCTTCACTGTTTATCCACAGAAACCTTGGAAAGCTTAAACATAGTGGCAGCAAACCTCACAATTATCAGAACATTTCCACCATCCATCCATCACCTATACACCGCTTAATCCTCACTAGGGTCGCGGGGGGGTGGAGCCTATCCCAGCTGACTCAGGGCGAAGGCACATTTCCACCAGCAAAGTACAAAACCTCCATATGAGTTCATGGACTCATCTGAACGCTACGACTGACAAACCGGAGTCTGACGGTGGATGAACAAACTTGAACCTGCATCTCTTTATCATCCTTCAAGGATTTTCACAACAAGATGGTCACCTGACATCAGCGCCTCAGTGACACAGAAAACTGTCCAAATATTTTTCTAATCCTACAACTGATTTATTTAGTTACCTGATGATATCAGTTTAATATTTGAAGCAAAGTATTCATGTCCAAACAGGGTGTCTCTTTTGAATGAAGCCTTTCTATGACTAATTAGAGAAAATTCTGCTTTGGCAGTCAGTGGAAAGCAGCTGATTGGGTAATGCAATGCACCATATCTGCCTTGTGAAAAGCTCGGTGTGTGTTGACAGGGAGCTCAAAATGCTTCTGTTTCAAAGTTACACAGGAGGACAGAGGACATAAGCTGGCAGCTGAGAACACAGCAGAAGGCTGGCTCAGAAAGGGCCGCTGATTTGTATCATCTCTGCCTCAAAGGCCTGTTTTGTGCCTGATGATTGGGTCTGGACATGGCCAGTACCTTCACCTCAACACTGACACGCAATCAGCAGTAACTTTACGTGTCGGGATTCATAAACAGACGGCTCGTCTCATCGTATCTATCCAACTGGTTACGAAGCGTTTTAGAAAACAGTGACACTCATACTCATCATAAATTATTCATGGTGTGTTTCAAAAAACACACACTTTGCAGAACCAGAAGTGACTCAAACACCACTGGAGTGTTTATGAACACCTGCCACGAGCTGCTACAGCTCAGACAGAACCAATGTTCAGCTGTTTGGCCTCATCCTCCCTCATATGACAGATGTGACGTAGAAAAACTCCAAGTCTTGTCTCAAGATCAGCAATGGGGCGTTTTTCACTAATCCATCCATCCATCCATCATCTCTACACCTTAATCCTCAATAGGGTCATGGGGGGCGGAGCCGATCCCAGCTGGCTCAGGGTGAAGCCCAAATTGCCCCAGCAGAGGCTCCATGTGCCGCCCCGTTAGGAGGACGATTACAACCATCACTGCAGAAAACTATTAACAAGATGGGCTAAGTTCAAATATTCTTTTGTCCAGTTTAAATCTCTGTGAATAGACGTGGATACAAATCTGTCTCCCTCAGTACCAAAGCATGATCTCACTATACAAAGGTTTGATCTAACGGTTTTGTTAGGAAGTGCTCCTAATGTGCACTGAGTGGCCCCAGAATGCGACAGAGGAAACAGGGAGTGATTACAAAAAGGTTTATTTATGGGACACCAAGGAAGCGGGGGAAGAGGAGTGCCAGTGCTCGTGGGTCTTCAGTGGAGGAGGTGAGGGGGGATCCAGGGACTCCAGGGATGTGGTCCAGTGCGAGGGAATCCGTGCTCCAGGGGAAAGGTGCTGGACGCGTGGGGAGACCCGTGGGTGCGACCCGGAGTGCAGCTGCTGGTGGCTGATTTGTGGTGGCAGGGCTGGAGAGGACGTCAGGCTGAGGAGGCTCTAGGGTCGGCGAAGGAAACGAGAGGTCCAGGTTAAACTACCAGGAACAACTCAAGAACTAGAGAACTGGTCTTGGCCGATCTACTGCTCGAAGCAGAGTGAATCATCTGGCGCTGCATTGCAGGGAGAAACCGGCTTAAGAGCAGCGCTGATTGCAACAGGAGACAGGTGTGGAGAATTAGCGAGTCCTCCTCGGCCCCGCCCAGCCTGGAAACACATGCACAGCACATCACAGCAGAACAAACAAGCAAAAACCACCAAACTCTACCAGAACCCCAACAGTTTTCTGGAAGGTTTTCTATCTGGGTGCAATTTTCTAAAAATATCCAGCAATTTTTATTTTCATTTTTTCTGAACAGTTGTCAACTATAAAACTCAGTGATAAAATAACACATTTTTTATCATCGTTCTTCCTTCTTATGTGCATTTGCTTTATGTGTTTTCTCAGCTGATCCAGAGGAACAGTGACGTTTCTCACTGGACTCTGTCACTGTGAAGAGATGAGAAGCTCTGAGTCCGGTACCACATAAACGTGGTGCCTTAATCCAAGTCAGTTTCTACTTTTTACATGAATGTTCCATGTATCCTAATATGACAAACAACACTTTCTGTGTTCGGACAGAAACTGAGAGAGACAGTACATGAATGAAGCAAACTGGGCTTCCCTGCTCAGGATGTGGGTTCTGCTCATTCGTTTTCTTTGCTTGTAAGACATTGATTGAATAAGAACGAGGACATTTATAGAGAATTATCTGCTTTTATAGTGCAGAACGGAGTCATCCACACAGTGCAGACCTTGCTATCACTTTGAAGGGAAGATCACTCGAAGCACTTTCATGATTATCTCACTCATGGACTCACGTCTGTGCTTCATGGTGCATAAATGAGAGGCCACTTTCAGCTCCACTACACAGCATCCCTCTGGAAGTGATAACAACACGGCTTCATGACTGCCGTGCAGATGCTGCCACATGGTGAGCCTGGAGAGCAAGAGGTTGTGTTTTGTTGTATATGTTTAGGTCTAATCGAGGAAAAATGGGGACGGACACATGTGCTGTCGACAAAGCAAAGATACTCAATTCAATTCAGTTTTATTTGTATAGCGCATATTTACAACAACAAGTCATCTCATAGCGCTTCACAAAGGCAGAAACACCCAACAATCCAAACATCTGGATTCTCTATAAGCTTCAGCAGTCTGCTGGTGGGACGGAACCGAAAACCCCCACAGGGGAAAAAACACCTCGGACAGAACCAGGCTCAGGGAGGGACGGTCATCTGCCTCCACCGGTTGGGTGGATGTAGGATGAATTATACAATTTAGTTTACAGTTAAACAAGTTATTAGAAGTTAACTCAAGCTAAATGTTCTTAAGATCTGTGTGCAAGAAATCTTGGTAAGGAACGAGTTCAACTTTATTTGTTGAGGAGCTACACGGAGATCAAGGGAGAACAGTTTGTCCTATTTTTTCAACACCAGAAGAAAGCCAGATGAGTCATGGCACACCAAGTGAACACTCACAAACAGCAAGTTAAAAGGATGAAAAACGTGTTTAGTCACACTTGTTGAGAGTCTATAGGAACATCAGAGGCTTGTGCTTTGCCAAATGCATACATGTCCTGTTCTTGGAGGTCAGAACCAACTTTAGTTTGATAATAGAGGTAATCAAAGAGCCCACTGTAGCTTGGAGAAAGTCCTGTTTGTGGCGCACTCGGAGGCATAGGAAGGGACTTTACATGACTGAGGTACTGCCTGAATATCATTCATGTGCTGGAAACAGTACAGGGCTACCAGCAGCAGCAACAGGTGGGATTTTACCAAGAACATGTGATGTGAAGCAGCTGTAACCACAGAGAATGCATCCTAGCTCACGTTTTGGAGTAACTTATCCAAATTTACATTAAAGGTCATTAGACAACAATATCTGACTATGTAAAAAACTGAAAGTCCTTTAAATATGAAGACCAAAATCATAGTTTAAGAGTAAATCAGCATGTCTTCATTTATTTCCCAGCCTTGAGGTTAGCATCACTTGGCTCCAGGCGGATGCCCGGGCAGGCGATGGTTTACCTCGGGGAGGCTGTTGTGGACGGAGCATACGCAGGCGGTGCTCCCATCTCTGACGCCTGGAAGAAACCTTTTGTCAGCAAGAGTCAACAGGACATTGAGCGAAAGCTTCCCGTCCTCCCTAAAGTGCACCTGGGAATCTCAGGATCCCTCTGAAGAGGCTGCTGTAGAGAAGGTGAGCAAAATAATTAAGGAGCAGTAACATATATACATACGTTTTATTCAAGCATATTTCAAGGTTTCCATGGATGTCTAATATACAGCAGGGAATTGCATGAAGTATGTGCATTTATTATATTATTATTTTTTCTATTTTCACTCTATAACTAAATAAATATCAAGCTTTGGATATATATATATATTTATATATATCTCTGTAAGATGTCAAATATTTACTCTTTCAGTGTAATTGTAAAAAGGAGGAGCTGCAGGTGCCATGAAGATTTTTCTTTCTGTTTCTCTCCACTTAAAATTATACTTCTAACAGCAACCACAACTTATCATTATTGGACATATTTTCTAGCTCAACAACTTGACCTGTTTGTGATATCTGCAACACCATCCATAAAAAATGTGTATTTCTGTCTCGTGTTCCTCAGTGTCTTTTGAAATAATCTTGACTTTATCTCTATAGGAATAAAAACATAAAAAATATAATCCTTCCATTGGGTTAAAAGCCAAAATGATGGTGAAGCATTTCCTGAGCGTATGATCCAAACACTGGATGCACTTCACAGTTGCCTTCTATCTGTTTTTGAAGCTTCTGAATGTAATCCTAAGGAGCTCACTTTTAAATGTTTTTAAGATAAGATAAGATATGCCTTTATTTATCTCACAGTGGAGAAATTCACGTTGTTGTTAGCAGCATTTTCTGAAAATGTAAATGCAGATTAAAGACCAGAACTGTCGCATTCACCTCCTGCAGGTTGTTCTCCATCCACAGTTTCAGAACCGCTCTGACTGGGACGACGATGTAGCTCTGCTCCAGCTGAAGGCATCTGTGGTTATGAGTGATAAGATTACCCCCATCCCTTTGCCCGAGAGAGGCCATGACCTGACTAACCCAGGGGCGGGTGCATGACAAATCCTGCACCAGTCACAAGTACGGAGTCTATATGAAGATTTCCTCATATGTGCCCTGGATCCACAGCGTGGTCAGAGGAGGGAGAGGAAGCCACGTCCACGATGTACTCATGGCAGCAGCGTGGGAAAGAAAACCTGTGAACAGATCAAAGAGAAGCACAATTAACGCTGCCATGATGATAACAGCATGAATAAATCTAGTTTTCAATGAATCTGCATTTGAATTCATCTTTGTTCAAGACACTGTTTTCTCTCAACAACATGCATTTACATGATTCTGGCCGATCTTATTAGTTCCACAGACGAACAATGATCTTGCTTTATTCGCTGTTTCAGTATAACATGGGGCTGCAGGTGTCTCAGTGGTTAGCACCGTGGCCTCACAGCTAGAAGGTCGCCGGTTGGCGTCCCGGTGAGGACACCCGGGATCTTCCTGCGTGGAGTCTCCATGTTCTCCCCGTGCAGCGTGGGTTCTCTCCGGGTTCTCCGGCTTCCTCCCACAGTCCAGAAACATGCTGAGGTTAATTGGTGATTGTAAATTGTCCGTAGGTGTGAATGTGAGTGTGCTTGGTTGTCTGTCTCTAAGTGTAGCCCTGTGATAGACTGGTTACCTGTCCAGGTGAACCTGCCTTCACCCTCAGTCAGCTGGGATAGACTCCGCCCCCCACGACCCTGGTGAGGATTAAGGTGTAGAGATGATGGATGGACTATATCTGTGGAGAGAGAGAAGCTGCGACGACACCATGACTGAGCCAGAATCACAGGAGCCTCCTGAACGCTACGAGGATCGATCGGCCTGCAGCAGTGACGGAGCCCACACACGTTTTTACCAACATTTTTTAAGCACAATGTAAGAAATACTCGATTGCTAACTAGAAAATGTGGATATTACCAAAAAATTTCAAATAAATAGACATTTGAATCTCTTAAAGTTCAGTAGATCACACCCCAGAGAAATGCTACATTTAAGTCGATTTACTTGCAAATTGATGAAGATACATAATTTTTGAAGCAGAAACAATCGTTCTGATGTGTCAGTCGGTGAATCCCGTTCCTGATGATTTACTGAAGTGTTGACTGCATCAGTTCTAACACTGAAGTCTAACACGTGTCCCTCCTCCTCACATGGATCTAGTTTTTGTGACGACTCTTTATTCCGACTTCTGGGTGACACGTCGAACACAATGTTGGACTCTGACGTTGCCAAATTCCAGACCAGTGTTGTGGCTTTCACAGACCTCAACCACATATCTGCCAATAGAGGCATCAGATCAGCAAATGGGAGGACAGGGCTATAGCCTATAGGGTCAATCAGCTGCTGTGTCCTCATGCGACGTTTCACTGTTTTGTATTTAACTTCAAAAAGAAAACTGGAGAACCTCAGAGGTTGAGCTTCATCGTGTGCAGTCATCAGTGTGAAAGCTGAAGTTAGCGAAGGATTAAATGCGAACGACACAACTCAGAATTTGTGGATTTTGTGGATTTCGAGCGTCGCCTGCAGCGAGACTTCAGAGATATTTTTGTGTGGCAGGTGTGTCCACAAACTGTCTCAAACAACAAATGTCCAGAAAAGTGTTTGGGTGACAGCCGCCTGTCCAGTCGATACGATACGATGGAGGAAGATCAGAGGGACGGAAAAATCAAAGCGCAAGGCAGAGGCGACTGTTTTTACTCCTCTGGGTGGTTTTTCAGTGCAACGTGAGGACAAACAGGTTCAGTTTGAAGGGAAGTGGGTGAGGAGGCTGAAATGCTTCGTGGCTGAATAGTGAGCTATTGAATCTGTGGCCACGAAGATCCAGCACACCAAGGAAACCAAAGCTGACTTAAAAATTCTAAACTGTTGCAGAAGTATTTCTCGACTTCCTGCAGGGGATCCGACTGCACTTCTTCCTTCACACATCAGTATGTTCGGGTTCAGTCTGCTGGGGTCCAAATATGCAACAGAGGGTTGAGTGGATAGAGGAGAGGGCTTTGTTCAAGGCTGCAGGGAAACAGGAGACACCAGGAGGCATGTGAAGGAAGCCGAGTGAGGGAGGGAATTCCAGCTGAGGTTCCAAGAGGGACCGGGAGGCAGAACCGCTGAAGCTGAAGCTCGGCTGCACAAGCCGGGCCGGGGAGGCGTCGATCCGACGGGGAGGTTCTGGCAGCAAACACAGACACAACAGAAGTAAGACAAAGCAAGATTCTCAAAGCACACGGTTTCTGAGCACACTGCTGGCCTGGTACCACTCGAGGGAGGATGATCCACTGGCGCTGGAGCACAGGTGGAGGCGGGCTTCATCCAGCGCTGATTACTGATGAGCCTCAGGTGTGGAGGAGCGAGTGACAGCTCTCCCATCCGGAAACCCCAGCCAGCCTGAAACAGACTTGCAGCCACCAGAAACACAAGCACACACACTGAACAGGTCTCACAGTGAAAGACTCGGATCACCACATTATATCTGTCATGAATAATATGTGCATCAGATTTCGGCAGCAAAAACCTCAAACTGGTGTTGCTGCGAGTTGCAGATGGAGCCTGTGCAATGTTCAGCAGCTATTTTAGTCCAGTCTTCCTCACAGAAGTGCTTCAGCTCATTGTTCAGCGTGTCGGATGTCAGCGCTGGCGGCTCTCCGGTCGTCTGTGCCGAGTGAAGACAGATTATGTTGGTGTGAAGTCATTCTGTAGTAGATTGACTTTGCTGTTTGGAGTCATTGTGCAGCAGCATCACCCATCTTCCACCGAGGTCCAGCGAGCACCCTGACGTGATCCTGTAAGAAACCTTCAAACTCGTCCAAAGCAAAGCAGCACGTCCTCTCACCACTGTGGTCGTGTTTTCATGTTGGCAAGCGGTGCCCTTTTGACACCGTTTCTAATGCTGCGCCATCTTTCCAAACAGTCCCGGTAGTGTTGTGGAGTTTAACCCCAGCATCATGTTGGACCACCGTCTTTAATGCTCCAGCAGCTGCGCACCATCATGCGTGTGTGATAAACTCAGAGGCTTTTTCCACCTCATTCCACATTGTGACGTATCTTCACTGGATGCTGTCCGTCTAGAAAGAGCAGCTTCTAGATCAGCTCCATTTACGGATCAGTGGTGTCACTGCTGTGTGGTTCTGTTGGAACTGTTTCACAGAAAGCAACAACTCTTGATCATAAATCTTGTGAAATCTTTTCTTAGACAGTTAAGTCAAGTTTTTCATAAAACGCATTTACAAGTTGAGCCAAAGTGCTTTCCAATAGAGCGATAAGATTAATGCTACAGATTCACCTGACTTACGTATTTATATGTTAAGACCCTATAATGATGTATTAATACAAATTTACCCGACTGATCTATTCAGTTTTAAAACAGCTGCGGACAGCTGAGAAAGTCTAATCCCAGATTGAGAGCGTGAGGCTGATGAACACCTCCTGCTTCAATCTTCACATTCAGGGAATTTTATCCCAACTTTGGACATTTTTAAGGCTGCAAGTAAAGGAATATCCTTCTATTTATTTTAAAATTCTCTCATGTCTATTTACCTCTAAAGCACGCCGTGATGGTGCACCAGCTTATTATCCAGGACAGAATGTCAACACAGAGAGGTTTTCAGACAAACCAGTCCTGCTTAGTGGAGGGCATCAAGAACGATTTGATGTTTTGACCTTTTTTTTAGCTGGAGTAAAAACTGAGCTGTTGAAGGGAGCAAGAAGTACTTGTTAGCAGATCTGCAGCAGGGTGCAGGAGGTTCTCCTCTATGGCTTCTGAAATATTGATGTCGCTGTCAAAGGCCATTACTGTGTCCCGGTCTGAGCTCTCTCTGGCTCATCACTCCTCAGAGCGCCCACTGAGGTCACAACACTCGACTCGAGTTCTCTCACTGCAGTTTAAACCAGAACTAAACGGAACTGTGTCCGCATGTTGTACGTGATACTTTTACACATGTAGGACTATATTTGTTCTAAAATATAGGCTTTTCTCTAAAACTCTAAAACTGCTTCAACTACATCAGGTGTTTCTGTCTCTCAGAAACCTGGTGTTTATCAT
Organism: Stegastes partitus; assembly: GCF_000690725.1. Classification (NCBI taxonomy): domain Eukaryota; kingdom Metazoa; phylum Chordata; class Actinopteri; family Pomacentridae; genus Stegastes; species Stegastes partitus. The sequence continues at coordinate 52,538 of NW_007578588.1, forward strand.
CCAGGTCGCCGGTTGGCGTCCCGGTGAGGACACCCGGGATCTTCCTGCGTGGAGTCTCCATGTTCTCCCCGTGCAGCGTGGGTTCTCTCCGGGTTCTCCGGCTTCCTCCCACAGTCCAGAAACATGCTGAGGTTAATTAGTGATTGTAAATTGTCCGTAGGTGTGAATGTGAGTGTGCTTGGTTGTCTGTCTCTAAGTGTAGCCCTGTGATAGACTGGTTACCTGTCCAGGTGAACCTGCCTTTTCTTCTTCTCTGCTGTTTTCCAGTTCACGAATGACCCTTTGCACGATGTCACAGATGGTGAAGAAAAGTGCAAAAAATGGTGCACATGTATTAATCTGAAATGAAGCTCTGTCACACACATTAATGTTGAGCTGCATGGAGAGTGCATATGTAGAGTGTGTAGGCTCCATGAATCCTGACACAGACTGTGTGCAGAGGCCTCCCGTCCCTCAGAGGCATGACAACACATGAACAAGCCTGACTGGATAGATCCATGTTCATCCTGCCGACTTAAACGCTGCTTAAATTGTGCAAGAGGATTTGTGGGTTATGGGAATTTGCTGATAGTTATCAGTTTAAGTTTATAACTTGATATGAAAATCAAACGGTGATCTCAAACAAAGTCATTTTTATGGTGGCAGGACTCTAGAAGGCAATGTTCCATCTGAACAGTACCATGCACGTGTCCCCAGAGGATGAGCAGCGTAGCGTTGGTTCTTCTTTGACTTTGACTAACCAAAGCTTAATTTGGTAGAGTTATCATGGTTCCTAGCAAGTGTCAGCATAGTCATGATTTAAATCAACGGTGCACGCGGTACATATGCCACCTGCTAAGCAGCGTGTTAATATTGAGATTATGGGACCTTTTTGCTGTTTTTCTGGAACTTTATTTTGAAAGCAGACTATTGAGATGTGACCAAACTTGCATTAAAGGATCTTAGAACCCACCAGGACCTTGACCGCTGCCCGATGTCACCTTCCAGAGAGAATTCACTCAGGTTAACACTGTATTATTCAAGGCATGCCTCCTACCACAGGTGGTTCTGGCAGCAGGCTGCGCTGTGTCATCATGAGACCAGTCGCTCAGGCTGCCGGGCCTCCATATGTAATCAACCAGAAGTCAGGTTATATCGTGTTGGAAAGCAGAACACGCGACATCTAGTTATTTATCTGGCAGCTTTACAAAACCCTTGAGGATTAAGTTACATAAAGCTGCTCAGAGCTGCTGTTTACTCCTTTGCTCTGGCCTCATCGTCACTTCTTCAGCTTTCAAACAGCACAATGTGAGATTCAGCTGCCATTTCACTGCCACTCTATTTTCTGTTGAACTTCAGGGAGATTTGGGTTTAAAGACAATGCTAAAGCGAGGCCATGTGTCCTTCAGCATGCTGTCCAGCGTGTCTGAGGGCAGAGGTCTCACTGCAGCGCTGCAGTTGGGGGATGGAAGTGACCTTCATGCTGGACGCTATGAAAGCTGTGCACACAGGAAGCAGGGCCGAAGCCTGGCAAACGGTAGAATGGATGGAATCTGTCTGGCTTGATTTACATCTTTGTCTTTGCCATTCAGTCTGTTTTTACAGCATACACATAGAACTCAAAAGCAGCATTTTCAGCAGTGTGGACATGTGAAAGGTGGAATAGGTGAAGGTGTACGGCAAAGAAAAGAAGTGAGCACAAAGAGACTAGAGTGAAGAGCTACAACGAGGCACGGACTCAAGAAAGGAGTCCAGCAGTGACGGACGCTCCAAGACGCAGAGCACGACAGATGTGTGGAGTTGGAGAAGATGAGGAGGGTTTGGAGGAGGCAGACGTGGGAGGAAAGGAGAGTAAAGTGCTGCTGTGGACTTCACCTCGAAGCCGGAGGGGAAGAGCGCATGCATGTGATCAGGACTGAGGGCTGTGCAGAGGGGAAGCAGGGAGGTGGGCACTGGAGGGCGGGAGAGAGGCGCAGGAGGCAGAGCAGAGGCTGAAGCAGGAACAGAGAGAGTCAGAGGCGCTGAGCTTCATGTGAGCTCCTCAGGAGAAGGAACGATGAGGACGACTACAGACCGGCTTCCTTCTGCACTGGAGGCTCTTTAACTGGATTTTACTTGCACGAAGTCAGCATTTAAAACTGGATTGTGCTCCTGCTGTTGACCTCAGTCTGCACAAAGTGCTCCGTGGTCCATAAGAGTGGAAATGCGGGTAAGATCCTCCCCTCTGATTTATTGTTATTGCTTATGGCATTACAGTGACAGATGTTTTTCATGGTAAATATATCGGGAAATAAACCATTGTTGCATGTTATTTAAGAAAAAAAACAGCATTACTATGAGGCTGCACTCACACCGCATGCATTTGTGCAGTCTAGAGTAATTAATATGCTTGGAATGCTTTTAACCTTGAGTGCAGGTGAATGGTGTGAATTAGCAGTTTGCAGTGTGTGACACTATGGGAAGTAAAGCAGTGTACGTCTCTAAAGCTTCTGTTGCTTTAAGTTGTCAGACTGAGTTAAACAAAGTGCAGCACCGTCGGTCTCTGAAACACTCCTCTAACCTGAGCAGTGCTGCTCCAGCTCGTTTATGTGTCGCAGTGAACACGACAAGAAAACCGTAAATAAGCTTCTTGCACTCTGTCAGGTTGTTGCTGAGCGGCTAGCATCAGCATGTGGCCGCATTTCAACAGACGGACACTTAAACACACTTCAAACTGGTCTGTTCTTAGTCCTCTGTTTTTCAATTCCATGAAAATATTACTTCCAATAAAAGAATATTTCAACTTCTTATTTACAAGGCAAGAATCTGTTAAAAACATTTTGAATGTGAGAATAAAACTGTCACATGGGTTCCTGCTCAGCACCTGATGATCCAGACGTGCAGCAGCTGCTGACTGAGGAAATAAAGTGGGAGTGACGTCCAGTCGCCGTCAGTCATGGAGACTTGGCCTCACTGACAGGATGGAGAAAGTAGAAATGAGGGGGAAAGAACATTGCTCACATATGAACCTAAATGTGATTGTGTTAGAGTTATTTAGTGCTGGCACCAGTCATGCTTAAAGATGTCACTCAGACAACATTTACTGACAAACAAACACGAGTAAACATTTGGAAATAAGAGCATAAGTATTCTTCCAGATGTAACTTTACTGGGAAACAATGTGACATCTTTATCACTATTAATTGTTAGAATGATTCATAATCAGAATGATAATAATCAGAATATTACTTTATAGAGCTTATACTTACATATTTAAAATGTATTGGTTTTATTTATTTGTCTGTTTATTCATTCATTCACTTTGAGGCGTTGCTCCGGGGGAACACAAAGATGCGCCTTGTTGTTCTGTTTTTAAATACTACACTGTTACGGTCCGTGCTTTTATTCTGAAAGGACATACAGGGTTAAGTCAGTGTTTCTGTATTCTTTACTAATGCCGACCTGGAAACAGGAATCGGTATCGAACACATAGAAAACATTTTCACAATAGCTTGAAGGCTTTACTGTAAAGCACGAGTCTCAACCTTTAAATGATTCAAACATTTGCCTTGTCAGGATTCATATCTCTTGAAGAGGAAACGTTTTTAAGCATAACCGTTTAGAAGTGTCATTAATGCGATACAACTCTGATCAGTAGGACGACTACTGAGTAAAGGGTGAGTTATTGTTGGCAGGATGACGGGCTGCTGGAATAAATACTGTGAAAGAAAACCAGGCGAGTCCCACAGATGTCAGCGAAGCAGACGATGAAGCAGCATGTTGCCCTGTTTGTGTGGATGGATGTGTTGGCTGTACGCTTCTCTGACAAACATGGAGCTAGCAGACAGAATGACAGGCCCAGATGTGAAGAGAAAGTCGTCTTTCGGCTCCTGTGCTGTGGCAGTCGGCCTCAGGCGGCTCTGAGCCAGCCTGGCTGTTGTTGCTGCTGCACATGACCCTGGTGTGGTCGGGCGACCTGGCTCAGAGCCCTGGCCACGCCCCCACGCTCTCCCTACATATGCCTGAATCTGTCACTCAGGGATCAGCCCTGTCAGAGGAAATTCACTGCATGCATGAACACCAAACTGAATGCAGCTATTTCAGCACAATGGTCGCCAGAGAACAAGGAAGTGTAAGCATCATTAAAGCAGCCTGTGATAGTTGATGAACACTTGTTTGAGCGAGCCTGTGAGAAGTGACTCATTAAAGGCCGATTTATGGTTCCACGTGCAGAGACCTAATCATACTTCAATCAGTATGTGTCAGTCTGCTGCAGACGGTTAGATTGCTCCTCACAACCAACACAAAAAACCACACAGGGCTTCCATGGAGGTTTCTGAAAGGTCGGTGATGACTTTGCACATCTTCAGAGCATGTAGCAGCTGGTAACAGTGTTGGCTATAACACCATGCCGGTGGCTTTCAGGTGATGGTCAACCTAAGATTTTCAGCAGAAGGCAACTTTGACTACTGAAGAGGTTCCACTGGCCACCTAAGAGGCCTCTTCTATTCTGAGCTGAAACCGTTCTGAGCAGAAGAAGCCTCATGGACATAGCACAGGGTTTCTGGAGAATTTAGAACTTGCCACTGTGTTTGGGCGCCATTAATGGAAATGAATCAGTCACCTCCAGAGACTGTTACTCTTGTTATGATGAATTTAGAAGGTGAGGGTGGTGGAGAACTCCGTGCACAGTGTGTGCCCATAACAGGCATTTGTACTGTGTACAGTTTGCGCAGTCCTAAACTTTGGACTGCATCGGACATCTGCAGAGGGGTTCGTTGGGACCATTGCAGCCTGACGGAGGACAAAGTTTGCATCATGCAGACACTTGCAGAAGTCATGAATTGGCCCTAAAATGTATGAAGTTGCTCTATGAATGGTCTGTCTAGATTGACCAGATCTTGGTGGGACACCCATGATTCCCAGACGGTGTATTTCAATGGCTTTTCCCTCTGAGTCGCTTCCATCTAAATCCATCAGCACAACTGGACTCTTGTTCTGTTTCGTTTCAGACTCCCTCTACTGATCATATACATGACTGTTGGCAGTGTTGTCACGACGTCGCCCTTATAGAATAGAATAGAATAGAAGAGAATAGAATAGAATAGAATAGAAGAGAATAGAATAGAATAGAATAGAATAGAATAGAATGCCTTTATTGTCACTATGCACATGTACAATGAGATTAAGAGCACTTCCTTCAGACCGACGTGCGACTGGAGCCGACAACAGCTCACTGTCGTTCCAAAGGGAGACGTTATTGTTCCAGTTATTATTCAGCACTATTACATTTTTGTGCTTGTTTTATATATATTAAACTAAAAGCAGTGTTTCCTCCAGTATATTCCTTTAGCTAGCCCTGCTTTAGCGTATTTATTGCTAACAATAAACCCTGCCATTTGTGGGTCTATCATCAACTCAATTCAGTGATATTATGTCATATTTTGATCAGTTGAGGCTGTTTATCTGATCTGAAACTTAACAATGTGTATCTGGACAGTCATATCTCTTCTTTTCCTTTATCTGATTTATTCGAGGCTCTTTTTGGGGGTTTTCAGGGCTTGTGCAGTTTTTCTGTTTTATCTGTTTTATCACCAGATTTAACACATTGTCACATGAACGTACCACAAGCTTCCGCTCTGCTCTCATACACTGCTTACAGTCATTTTTATTCATTATTTGCACTAGGACCGAGACGTCTCGTCTGTTTTTGGGGCGATAATAGGAAGAGCAGAAACATACCACACTGTAAGGCAGCAACTCCGCATTCTGCTCAAATAAAGCAGTCGGTGTGTTACAGCCAATGGATACGACTCACACTCTCTGAGGACAGCATTGCATATGATGTCCATTGTGAACAAACATTTACAAACTCACACTTTCCTGAGAATTATCATCAGCCAGTTGGGACTCGCTGTACATCTATGGCTACGGTGCAAACAGGGACCGCTAGTGGCTAATTCAGCAAAAAGTGTTAGTTCCTGGAAACCAAATGGTTCTAGTTTACACTCCAGAGCTCATCTTTACTGCTGAGACATTCGTTCTCTTGGTATTTGGAGAATGCATTTTACATTGTACGCATTGAACACAATCTTAAATGATGCATGATCAGCTTCAGCCTGCTTTTGTTGTGAAGCTGTGGCCTGGCTGAATGGAGACACTGACGAGCCGAGCTGAGGTCAGAGGCCTCGCGGAAGTGAAGGCCATTTACAACGGAGATGCTGTACTGTGCAGTATTTCACATTTCTCTTGCTCAAACCACAGGTAAAGCTCTCATTCTGTCCTGTCTGTGAAGATGCTTGGATCGTGTCTCTCTAACGGCCGTGTGTTTCTGTGTGTGTGTGTGTGTTGTTGCTGTCAGATGCTTACTTCACTACACCTGAGGTCTTGCCACAGGGAAGACTTCCGCCTGTCATCTTCACTCAAGGTAAGAGCAAAAAGCCCCTTAATGAGGCTCATCGTCCATCGTCCCAAAAATAATTTTCCTTTTGTTTTACAGCAGCACCATCAGGCAAATTTACAGAAGAGTTCTGCGCCAGGACTTGAACACAACTGCCTAAAGCTGGTGCACACAGCATCCATTTTACAAGCTGTGTATAATCGAGACACTTATTTCATGTATTTTTTATTTATTTTAAATCCCCGTTTACACTGAATGACTTGTAGATCACTCACAACAAGCTAAAGCAGAACCAAGGCAGAACACCAGACCGTCGTCTCTCTTCAGGGATTCAAAGGATTCTTTCATGACGGTCAGACTCAGAAGTCTTTCTTGGAAATCTCGGCCTTGATGAAATGAGAGCGAGTGCAGCTGAGAGCTACTAACACAGGTGCAAAGTAAAGTTTACCCTAACCCTGGAAACACTAAGAACACAGAACAATAGAGGATGATTCTGTTCATCTCAGGACCACATTTATTTTCAGCATATTTGAATATGAAATGTTTAATGAAGGATTCCCACAATGCACAGAGTGCAAAGCGCTGCTGCTGCTTTGACTTCTGTCATGAGCTTCTTTCTTTCCATTACAACTTCAAAGTTTTATCGACAGTGTTTGCTTTCATATCGTTGTTTTTGGCAGTAAGAGGCCATTTTCAGCAAAAACACTATATTGGGGTGTGTAGCAGGAAAAGAGCCAGATGTTTACCTCAGCTGAGACCTCAAACAGAGCAGAAAGGCTGTAATAAGGCCAAATAAGTATCTCAGAAGTCTGTCAGATTCATTTAAAACATCATTTCAGGAAATTTGCTTCCCTGAAGTTGACAAGAAGTCTGTTTAAGAGAAAGATGTAGTAATGATGATTATTTTTCACACATACAGCAGTGAGAGATGGGGACAGTTCACCTGAGGAGGAAGCACAGCAGAACTGGAATCATCATCTGGTTCCTTACATAGTAGAACAGGCAGTAAACGGACAAGCTGGACTCACATGAAGTCCTGAATCAGGACTAAAGAGAACCAGACTCAGGAAACTGAACTGATGAAATGGGGGGACTGGGGTTCTGAAACTGGTCATATCACAGAACCAGAGTGAGCAGAACAATCCAACACAGCAGAACCACACAAAGCATCAAGGACAGAGACACACCGTCCTGTGAAGCTGTTTTGCTCAGAAACCAGAATTCTACAAGTTCCCAAACAGCTCATTCATTTCTATCAGAGACAGTTTAATGGCATGCCCCCTAGTGGACATTTGTTTCATCAGCATCCAAATGATCTTCACATACGTAGTTTACGTAAACAAAGGTAATATAACACATGTAAACAAAGCATTAGGAATAACATTCAGGTTGCATTCGATGACTTTTATTACAGACGAGTCACTATGATGATGATGATGATGATGATGATTATTACTTTATAGCCAAAGCTGGCGTATGTGCACATTGGGGGGGGTTGTATTTGCTGCTGGAAGTGTGTTTTGTGTTTTAAACTTGTATTAACTTAGATCACACTGAGATAACTTGTTGTTAACCTTAAAAGAACACTTGGGAACCTCAAAGGAAGGTGAACACCTCTTAAAGGCAGGAGAACGCTCTGCTCGGTGGGTTTCATCCCATCGTACTCTGTCCTGGTGATCCCAGTGTGGGCTCAGCATCAGTGTCTTTGAACGTAGATTAATGATCAAATTCAAAGTGAACAATCACATGCAAAGACGCTACAAAGGCAGACGAGCCTGGAGCTCCTTTCATATGCAGTTCCTCTGAGTCTTCATGAATCCAAAGCAGTGCACACACGCTCCTCAGCAGCCTCCCATAATTCTGACGCTAATTCTGTGATTCTCACAGAGCGAGCGCCGTGACGTGTTGCTGGCTGCGCTTTAGGTGCTGCGCTGTGAACAAGGACTTGGGTTTTGCTCTGGTCTCAATACGTCCGTTCCTGTTACACTTTGTTTGCTTGGATGTGCGGACCGTCCTGCTCTGCAGCCCAGCGTGCTGCATGAACGACTGAATGGCTGTGTTCGCTTGTCAGCTGAAAGAGACGTTTAGACTGAACTTAAAGACACGAAGCTGAGGTGGTCCGGCAGCATCAGAGCACAAGAACAGCACGGAACCAGGACACCAGCAGTGAAATCATCGCTCCAAACACTGTCCTTTGGTCTTCACTCATACATCATATATGCATTCTCACAGTGTTTTCCACTTA
>NW_007578588.1:62683-68255 GCF_000690725.1 Stegastes partitus
TATGTGATGGCTTCATGTCTGACACAGCGTTCTGCATGCTGCCATGTACACTCACACAGAACAGCATGAAGCAGCAAAGATGGAGAAAGTATTCAGGGTGACTCGATAAGCAAGTGGTTAGGGCACAAATGTCGTCACCAGTCACCCCCAACGAAAATTAAAGGCAAAATGCCCCAAAGAATTAATGAAAGGTTCTAGATGATGTGGTATTAATGGCTTTCAGAGGTTAACGACTGCGTCTTCACAAATCTTCATAAAGCCACTTTTCCATCGTCTACCTGAGACAAACTTCAGTTATCTCTATTTTTGTCATTTCCACTGAGTCAGATCCGCTCAGCTTCAGTTTGATCGATATCATCTCAAGCAAAGCTAGTTTTCTGAAGATCTACAGAAATGGAGTTATCTGGTTTTGCAAATGAACTCTTCATTTTCACATATTACTGGTCAATATATGAAATGTGAGGCACAATGTTCCCTCCCTGGAATTGTTTTTCTGGCTGAAACCTTTATAAAAAGGTCCAGAGAGTGTTTTAAGTTCTGCCAGTTGATATGAGTGAATGTGAATACTGCAACATGAGGACCAGCTGAAAGGTTTACGATGCTGACTACCACTTCATCTGAACAATCTGAAACATCATGCCGCTGAACTGCTCTTCAGAGCACAAGAAATAGCATGTCAATGTCATTTAGGACAACGACTGCATCACAGAGTCTGTAACTTTGGGCCTGTTGAAGATACAGGAAGGTTTTCTGTCTCCTAGACACACAGGAATAACTCAGTGAAACCGGTCCAATGGGGTTCTGTTCCTCGGAGAAAACAAAATCTGGCACCAGTTCTTTAGCATTTGTACATTAACTGCACTCATCAAAAATGTCCTTCGCAGTTTCATAACTTTATAAATAATTACAACATCAATGGCAGTTGGAGGGAAGGATTTCTGAAGGTGTTGTTTTGTCCGGGGGCATTTTAATCTGCAAAATTAGAAGCTGCAATGGGCGTCGGAGGAGGTGTGAAGGCGACAGTGTGCTGAGAGCGGCTAGCGGTCTCGACGGATTGATGCTTTACTGGCAGCAAGTTGGGACAGCTTAGTGCAGATTGATGACAAACAGAAGTCGATGCTTGAATCACTATTTCCACAGATGAGCTCGCTGCCGCTACATGCTTCTTTGTTGTGTTTCATTAGGATAGTTTCCAGGTCCAGGACATGGTTTCCTGAGCCGCCCGCCCACCAACACATCACCAGGGTGACAACCAGTCCATCCCGGGCCATGACTGCTCTGCTTCCCAACGTCAGCGCTGCTCTGCTGCTGCCCACCGACTGCCCCTTCAACCTGACGGCAGCTGCTCAGGCGGGACTCAGCTCGGACCGGTCCCTGGCGCCGCTCTGTACTCTCTGCTGCTGTGGGTTTCTCAATCGCACCTTGGCAGTGGTGTTCATGGTCAGCCTGGCGTTTGCCATCGTGGTTGGAAATGTGGTCACGCTTACGGTCTTTGTACAAACGAGGCAGTCGAGAACACCGCAGGGATATTTGAAAGGTAAATGTCGGCCACCGTTTGACCACCAAGATCTTTATTTCATTTTAATACTGTGTTTGAGAAGATTAATGAAACTATTCTTTCAAGCGCAAATCAAATCATGTTCACTGTGAGAATGTTTCTATAAATGACATCATTGCTAAAGAAGAACTAATAATCAGTCTGTCAACACTCAACACTTCCTACGGCTTCATTTCTGAGACATAAGAACATCTAAGAAAGTTATTGCTGTACTGAACACTGTAAAAAAACAAAACAACCAAAAGCATATTTGAGCATTTTACCTGCATTTTTTTGTTGTTGTGAAATCTCCAGTTTTTTATAGCTCTTCCCTGCTTTGTTGAAATCCAGATGATAACTCATACAATCATTTCAAAAAGCACCATTTTACTTGTTGACAATAATAAAACAAACCTAAACTGTAATAAATGAATAATAGATTAATTTCTGGTTTCTAATGGAATTTTAGAGGTGTTTGATTGTAGCTTTACTACTAGTTCTGTACAAAAGGTTTTTATTGAGCTGAATGACAGATTATTATTTGTTATATCTTATTTTTTCATTATTCTTTAGGTCATACCAGCTTCCTTTACAAGCTTGTCATTTAAGGTGCTTCTATTGTTGACGGGGTTTTTACATTCACACAGCAGCTTTTTAATGGACTTTTGATGTTGTTCTGGTGCCGTCCATGTCAGATTTTCACCAGTTTTACAAGATATGTTTTTACAGTGTGTCTTAATACTGACAAGATGCAGGTATAGATTTAGTTCTCACCCATTTTTATTCTAAAACATTAATTCATTTAGTACGATATAAAATCTAAACAATGATGGCGTTTTAGACCATAGTGACCAGAACCAAGGCTAACCACGGCCCCTGTCTCTCCTCGGCTCCCTGACAGTGTCTCTGGCCATAGCAGACATGATGGTCGGTGTCCTCGTGGTTCCTTTCTCAGTCTACACTGAAATCTCTCTGATGGTGACCAGCGCTCCTCCCACGTGGTACCAGGGCACTTCCCCGGCCACCTCATCCCCCCTCGGTGGACCAGTGAGCCCTTGGCAGCCCTGCATGCTGATTGGTCCTGTGTTTGCTGGATGCACTTTTGTCTCCATCAGCACCATCTTCCTGATGACCCTGGAGCGAAGCGTGGCCATCCTGCGTCCGCTGCACAAGGACGCCTTGGTGACCCGAAGGCGAACGCTGCTCCTCATCCTGCTCTCCTGGGCTGCCAGCTTCCTGCTGGCTCTCGCTCCACTCATCTTCAGCAGAAACTTCACTTTGGAGTACAATGAGTGCAGCCGTATGTGTAACTACAGCCCGCTACTGTTTGGGAGGCAGCTGCCACCCGACGCCAACATCTTGCTCTTATTCCCAGCGTTTGACTTCACTCTGCTCGGTGGCACTTTAGCAGTTAACATTGTGTCTTTCACCAGCATCCGACGGTACTCTCGAAAACGCAAACTGCTCTCAGAGGGGAGTGTGAGTGATGCAGGAGGAGCTGGAGGAGGAGGAGGAGGAGGATGCCCTCACAGACCCTCCTTCTCAGACATCAAAGCTGCCAAGACAATCGGCATATTAACATTCGCATTCACAGCATCTTTCTCCCCCATCGCAGTGTTTGTGCTCGGGAACGTGGTGGGATACACCTGGTGTAATTTTTCCTTTTTTGCCTTCTGGATTCTGACAGGAAACAGTTGCTGTAATGTGATTATCTACAGCGTCAGGGACCACCGCTTCAGGAAGGGCGTGACGCTGCTCTTTCAGCGAGACCAGTCCCCTCCACATGGTGAGAAGACCTGAGGGGTGTGCTATGAAGCCAGATTATTGGTTAGTGAAGTAAGTTGAGCCTAAAAAGCCACTGAGGTGACTCTGTTTCCACCTGCTAGATCACCATGGTAACAGATGCTGCACAGCTAACCTGCTCAGTTTGTTTTCCTGACGATTCTCGATCCTGATTCTCACTTGAGGGAATACTTTAAATATGCAAACTTGGTGAGCTGTGTGTTGCCAAAGCCACCGAATGAAGCTGTGCAACTACAGCAGTGTTGTGTTGCCATGGAGACTGACATGTATTTAGTCGATGATACAAAAAATGCATAAAAGTGTTTTACTACTTGGACACGATTTACTATCGAGTCCATTTTCCACTGCTGGTGCTGCAGCTCATAGGACGTAGATTAGAAAGCCGATCGGTCTACTGGCATTTATCGTCAAGATTAGTCCGGAAATCGAGCCGATGTCCTGCATTGTGGGACGACGCAGGCCAAAATGCACTTCTCAACATTATGTTTATTGAGGTCTGATGTTTCAGAGCTCTCACATGCAGGTGTCATGCTGGACATGAGCAGAGTGGTAAAATCAATAGAGTTACACACACCATCAACACTCATTTGCAGTAACAGCACTTTCAAGCTCAACAAATTTTTCGATTCCTCGTAGCTGCTCATCATAACGAGCTGTTCCTCTTGACTAAAGTAGGCAGCATGCGACCGGGCCATTTGGTTCAGAAGAAGAATCTGGTCTAAGTTTCCACAAAGAAAGACCTGCTTCATGGTTCACCCCTCCGGAGGGCAGATGCAGTCATTCAGCATGTTTTGTGGCTGCAGCTCAAAGTTTGGCTTGGAATGGTTAAACATGTTGAGAAATATGCTGAATCACTTTCTTCCTGAGAAGACAGATGCTCCCCTCAGTTTAGCCTAGCTTAGCTTTGCTTAGCATGAAGACCAGGTTTAGGGACACAGCTAGTCTGGTTTTGTCCAATGGGAAACAACATCTACTTCAAGCACCCCTGAAGTTTGTTCGTTTGTGTGTAAAAACTGAAAAGCAAAAACAAGAAAGTGCAGTTTCAGATTATTTCTCAGCCTGGAGCAGTTGCCAGGTAACCAGTCTGGACGGTTGCTAGTCTGACTCCCAGGTATGCACAGGCTTCATACTGAGGATAGACCGATATGGTTTTTTGAGGGCCGATACCGATTATTATTAGTCAATCAGGCCGATAACCGATGTTTCAGAGCCGATATTCACTTGCAGTAAAAATGAATATATTGGTGTCAAAATTTGGAGTAATACAAACTCCAACACTAAACTTTCTTTAATGCCCTTCAGCATATGTTTATTAAACACTGTAGAAAAAAGAACATCTTTATTTTAAAATGATAACAAGAAATGCAGGAAGCTCCCAGGCTCAGCAGCACGTCTTTTAAAATGAAAACTTAAACAAATAAATAGCTCCTGAAAGTTTGCTAAAGTTAATCACGTTTCCCAAAACTTCAATATAAATGTCATTTTAATTCCAACAATAACAAAACAGGAAGCTCCCAGGGTGAGCAGCACGTCTTATAAATTTAACTGAACATCTAAATAAATAAAAACAGCTTCCTGAAGTTTTATCAAGTGAATATAACAAAGTTCAATTGTGTGTAATACTTCCATACTGCACGTTTAAGTCTATCCAGCTGCAAAGAGTTTGAAAAAAAGAGAATTAAAAGTGGGGCATCATGCTGACATGTGCTTAACTCATCCAGCTTAACTTATTACAGCATTTGGGAAGCCTGTGGTTGGTTATTATGGATGATGTATGTATTTATTATGTACAACATGTGATAGCAGGGAGCCTGTCATTCAAAACTAGGCTGCTACATTACTAATGATGATTAATGTTACTACAGCTGGAAAAAATAGGACAATAGCAACAGGAGAGACTATTGATCCCTGAACACCAAGCAGTTCATGTGAGCTTTATAATGCAATGAAGCAACATGCTGCTCCTCTCTACAAGAAGCTATCAGAGACAGCTTCAGGACACACTTCATCCAGCAACGTCCTGTTCTGCTGCTTGGGATCTCACCATCAGCACAGGACGAGCTCAGACAACCTGGTCGTCCAACAGATATGACTGACCTGCAGGTTTCTCTCAGACGGTCCTTTGCTGTGAGCTTCTGCAGCTTTTCATGTGGCTTTCACACACACACACACACACACACACACACACACACACACACACACACACACACACACACACACGTGCTTCTCCTA
>NW_007578588.1:68868-74148 GCF_000690725.1 Stegastes partitus
GCGGAGCTGCCGCTTATGTTTCGATACCGTTACTGGGCTCACAGTGGAGTTACTGGTAGCTGTGAGTTGTAGAGGACTGGATGTTTATGACAACTTCAACAGAGTCTGCTGCCTTAACTTACTTTATAAATATAGATCTCTGCACCTCCCCACCCCACTGGGCAGAACCTTTTCTCCTCCCCGCTGTGTGTGGTGCTGTGGGGGCGGGGCAACGCTGTGGGGGCGGGGCAACGCTGCCGACAGAGCCGCGGCTGCATGATCAGAGCCACAATAACCCAGTTTTAAATTGATCTCATATCGGCCGTGGGATCATCAAAAAAGGCCGATGCTGATATGCCTCGAAATACCAAATATCGGCGCCGATAATCGGCCCGGCCGATAATCGGTCGATTCTTACTTCATACAGCTCCTGCTTGTCTACACGCCATCGTTCTGAAAAGCTTCTTCACTGTGGAAAACCACAGCACCTCCAGGAAACAACCTACAAGCTGTTTTCTTGCATGCTTTGCAGAAGCTTTGGATCATTCAGCAGGGCAGCCCGGTTCATTATCCATCTAAACAGCAGTGTCCAGTTCTGCAAATGTTCCACCAATAGGGTTCCCCCGTCACTACAGCGAGTGACTATCATCTGAGCATCCCATTCTCAGAACTTCCCAAGACCTTTTCTTCTGTAAGAACCCCCGTATGGTCCCTGTGGTGGAAAGATGCTGTGTCAGTGCTACAGGGGGTCTTGCTATGTGAGATTAAGAGGCTGCTAGTCTCAACCAAGAAACAGCAATCCATTAAATGTTTCCCTGTTTCCGGTCTTATGCTAAGCAAATACGAACCGTACATCTGTGACAGTGGCATTATTTCCCATCTGACTCTGCAAAAAAAAGCAAATAAGCGCTTGTCCCCAAAGCTGTCCAACAGTTTCATCAACTGAAATGGAATCTGAACTGTGATCTGTAAACAGAAGCCAATGTTCCCTTTCTGACATGTGTCTATGAACAAACCAACCTCTTACATGGTGGACCAGCACACACACTGTAGATCCTGAGGAAAGAGCCAGTATCAGTGTAGCTGCTCTACCGCCTCCACAGCCCACATCCTCTGCTCTGGTCTCCTCGTTTCGCCTTCCTCCATCATCAAACCTCTGTCCTGAAGCTTTACATCAGAGGGCGGTAATGAGCCTTTCAACAACTTCAGGAAAATAAAACTATTACTGCAGGAGCTGAACTGACAACCACAACTGCACAGTTAATATGTTTTTTAATATCAGTGTTGATTTATGTTACGTCCCTCTTGGGATAATGTGGATTACATGTGTTTGGACTAAGGGAACAGTTGATGCCATAACTTTGATTCTGTTGCATTGCACACGTGTGTTTTTGAACATTTAATTTACGTTTTAAGATGATAATCTGCCTCAAAAATCAGAAATGCACTTCATCAGTTCCTATGTGAGCCACTTGCATTGGACCATGTTTCAGATATCATTATTTTGTTTAGAAAATCTCTTATCTGTATTGCAGTACTGACTTAATGAATGGGATAGCAACCACGAAGATGTATTCTAAAACGCATCATTATTGTTATTATTGTCATTATTATTGTTGTTATTATTATTATAGTTGTTTTTATTATTGTTGTTGTTATTGTTATAGTTATTATTATTATTATAGTTATTATTATTATAGCAGACCTTTATACTGTGCCTATCTTTTCAGGGTGAAATGTTGTTGTGACATAAGATGACCTATCAGCTATGAGTTGTGTCTGTGTTGTACAGTTTATATATGTAAGGATTAAACATGAGGAGCCGTGCATTATACGGGTTGAATGCATGCAGCGGATTCTAAAACAGACGCGAAGCGGAATGCTGTTACTCCGCTAAGTGCATTCAAACCGTATAATGCACGACTCCTCGTTGCTTAATCCTTAGATACATACATATAACAGGCTGAAGAGCACTTTGATGCATAAAATGGCTATATTTTGATTTTTTGATGAAGTAGTCACATTTCATGTAGTTCTGTCGTAGCCGTCAGGCCTTTGCCTGCAAGAAAACTGATAAACAGATCAAAACAACACTGGAGATGGAAGAAGATGCTATTATATACATTATATGAATCTATAAACAGTTTTCCTGCAATGCAATTGGCATGATAGTAAAAACAAAACAGTTTTGTCCCATTTACCGTGAAGTGCCCAGCAAAGGAATAGTTACAGAATTATTCGCTGTCTTGCTAATTGTTTGATGGAAACTTGAACTGAACAGTGATACCTTTATAATTAATATCTTAGCTTTTCATAAAGCCTGGACACAAGGAAACAGCCACCGTGGCTTTGTCCAAAAGTAAACTCCATTTACTATTAAATATCAAGCTCACGGTCTAACATGTTATAGCTCATTTGTTTAGCCTAGTTCTTCCCAAATTCCACATAACCAAGATCAACCATGTTTCATTTTCACCTCGTTTTTTTGAGTAAGAATTTCACAGGAAATATATAATGTGCTAAAAATGAGCCTTAAAGGGTTAGCCTTAGGGTAAGGGTCAGGATTAGGCTTAGGATTAGGTTTAGGCAGTGGTAGGGATTATCGGGGCTACCCTGGCTGTTTCCCATTTGTGACGGTCTTTAAGGTTAGGTTTAGGTGGGGTTAGTGTTAGCCGGGGTTAGGGTCAGGGTTAGGGTGAGGCGGGGCTACCCTGGTTGTTTCCCATTTGTGACAGTCTTTAAGGGTAGTGTTAGGTGGGGTTTGGAGGGGTCAGGGTTTGACGGGGTAGGGTTAGGCGTGGTCAGGGTCAGGGTGAGGCGGGGTTAGGGTTAGGCGGAGTTAGGGTTAGGGTTTGGTGGGGTTAGGGTCAGGGTTAGGCAGGGTCAGGGTCAGGGTGAGGCGGAGTTAGGGTTAGGTGGAGTTAGAGTTAGGTGTGGTCAGGGTCAGGGTGATGCGGGGTTAGGGATAGGGTTTGTTGGGGTTAGGGTTAGGCGGGGTTAGGATTTCTTGGGGTTAGGGTTTGCCGTGGTCAGGGTGAGGCGGGGTTAGGTTTAGGCGGGATTTGAGTTCGGTATAGGCGGGGTTAGGGTTTCGTGGGGTTAGGGTTTGGCGTGGTCAGGGTGAGGCGGGGTTCGGGTAGGGTTAGGGTTATGCGGGGTCAGGGTTCGGTGGGGTTAGGGTGAGGCAGGGTCAGGGTTAGGCGTCAGGGTGAGGCGGGGTCAGGGTTAGGCGGGGTTCGGGTAGGGTTAGGGTTAGGCGGGGTCAGGGTTAGGCGGGGTTCGGTTAGGGTCAGGGTTAGGCGGGGTCAGGGTTGGGCGGGGTTCGGTTAGGGTTAGGCGGGGTTCGGGTTAGGGTCTGGCGGGGCTACGATGGCTGTTTCCTGGCTGTGCCTTGGTTTTTCCAAACATGAGAGCAGCAGTCTTCTTCTGAATCAGTGTCGTCTCCAGATATTGAAGTATTTGTTACAAGCCAACTGATTGACGACCCAGTTCACATTCATGGAGGTGGTTTTAACAACAAGGGGTGCTAGTCATGTATTGGAGGGGAATTTAATCATCAACTAAACATGTCACGTGTGAACCTCATAGAATAAATGAATGAATATCTTTCATGAGCAAACTTGTAGCAATTTTGGATTTTCCAGCAACAAGCGTTGTTATTTTTCTACTGCAGAATCTGAAACCAACAGCATCCCGATTATTGTATGGGAAGAAGTGATCATTATTGTGCTGACATTGAATCACTGTACAGAGTTGTGTCAGTCGGGCGTCCTTCTTCAGTGGTGGTTGCATCAGATGTGGTCATAATAAATGTGTTTGGGAACACTTCATTTGTGACTTTAATGGGGTTTCGAGCGACAGTAATGCACTCAGTTCGCTGCTGTAATATTCACAGCCTCAGCACTTATACAAGCCGCTGGAAAACTGCTGCAGCATTTCTCCACATTAGTATTAGTGGCCTGATCGCACTGGGAGTCACTGCTATCATGTTGTGTAGCATCTCAGGATGCTTCCAGGGAATCTTTGGTCGTGTGCAGGTAAGAACGCAGTCTCAATAAGGTCAAGAGTACTTTTTGGTCTCCACGCAACAACATGTAAAACAGCGAGCTGAAGTGTTCAGACGAGGCTCTCCTGACCCAGTGACCTAAACGGTAATATGATGTTCGTTTTTGCAGACAAGAGGACAGAGTTTGTTTTTGGCAATTACACTGTTAGAGAGTGATCTCACAATTTGAGAAGACATTAGAGCGAGATGGAAGGAGCGAGAGGCTGCCGGCTAACGTCAGCGGTGATGTGATAGAAATGCACTCAGCCTCCAAAGCAGCACAAAATAAATGATGTGACATTTGCCTGCTCATGTGATAGAGTTCAGAAACGAGAAACACAAGACTGTCAGAAAGAGACAGAGACAGAATAAATCATTGATCCTGTATGGAAGTGACCAACAACCTCATGGGTCACCTGCTCATACATGTTTCTGTGAACAGCCTGATCTGCTGTGCCAGTATGGATGGATGTGCTTTGCTACTGGAGAACAATGTGAACAACTATAAATCATGTTCAAAGCTAAATTTTAAAAGATGACAGATTAAAAACGTGTACCTCCACCAGCAGCCATCTCACTTCTGCCGCCATCTGGCTGCTTCTGTGTTCAATCAGGCGAGTCACTTTAACTTATTCTACGTTTTATATTTACATTACGTTGGAGAAAACAGATTTTCACTTTCACACGAAAGATTTTTGATCAAATCAACTCAACAGAGCAAGATTAAATTGACCATAATTCAATGTTAAAAAGCACTAAAAGGTGAAAGATCCCCAGGGGGTGAACACTTCTGATAGGCACTGGAGTCAAGTCATATGTCTAGAAGAACGGGTTGCCGGCACTGAACTGAAGAGCAGCAGGACGGAGTCACAGTCGGGTTCACCGACAGGCCACATGACCCAGTGTGTATATGTCCAGGATAGAACAGGATGGTTTACTATCTTTTAAAATGTTCATTTTCATGACTTCGTCTTTAAAGCCAGACTAGAAATAGTCGATTGAGGTTGACGGACTTTTAGAGTTCATCTGAGAAGAAAAGCTCCTGAGACTGAAATGCTTCAGGTCGGTTGTGAGAAAAACTTTCCCAAGAATAACCTGACAATGGTTTAGTTTAATTTCATGGGCAGGACAAAAAACCTGAGACTCCAACGCAGTTATCCTCTCACAGCCACCTGAGAAGCACAAGAGCTCCTCATCCTGAAGCACTCTGGAGGGACAAAAGGCTGCAGCCTAACCCCGAAACCCTAACCCCTAAC
>NW_007578588.1:74583-75417 GCF_000690725.1 Stegastes partitus
ATCCCTAACCCTAACCCCTAACCTATCCTACCCCAAACTGCTTTGCCGTCGGGCACGGCAGGGGAAGTTATCGAGACAGATTTGAAAAACCCTACCCCTAACCGCTGCTGTGTCGGGGCCGACGTGCATGAAGCAGCTGCTGATGGAGGATCACGTGTTACATTTGCCAAAATCTGATCAAAGGTTGTTGTTTTTTTTTGTAGGAGGCATTCAATGAAGGAAATACAGAACCAGTTCCTTCTAAATGATCTATAGACAGTAAAGACTAATTTGCAAGTAAACAAACAACATGGGTGACGGCTATTTGTTAGTCAGAATCATTTAAATGTGGTCAAATGTCCAGAGACAGTGACGGGATAAAGAGCAGCTGCTGTGAGGAGCAGAAAGATGAACTGAAAATGGTGAAACACAGAACTGGTTGTGATTTCAGGGCTGAATAAATTCTCCTCTTGTGTGATTTTCAGGGCAACACCAGGACAAAGTTGTTTTCTGTATTAGACAGTTGCACCGCAGCACAACCAGCACAGACACATGCACAATATGCCACCAGCAAAGAGACATTGCAGATGATAGGTCAGAGCACTTTGGAGCCTCAGCAAGGTTATGTACTGTTGTTTGTCCGGTTTATTTTTTGTCCTTGCTCGTTTCATTGTCCTAATGAATTTTTAATTGTCTCTCTCTAAGCTCTTAAGGCAAGAGATGTGTGTCAGAAGCAATAAAGCGCAGAGACCACCTGTGGCTGGTGTCTGTTTTTGGCTCGACAGAGGAAAGGGCAAAGGCAGAGATGGCTGAGAGGGCTGACAGGGAGGCTGGCTCTGTGCTCCCTCCACAGGG
>NW_007578588.1:76359-108647 GCF_000690725.1 Stegastes partitus
TTGTTTTTTTAAAATTATTCTTTTCAACCACAATTCAAAAGCAACGTCTGATTTCACTAAATCATAATTTAGCACATTTTTATTTCTTATTACTTTTTTCATTTTCTAGTTATTTGAGTGACTGTCGTGAGTTTTTGTCTTTTTTTTATTGGAGGGGATGAACACATGGAGGACGGCTGCATGTGCCCCTGGTACTGCTGCAGTCAAGTAATTCATGCAGCCACTGAGATGTAATGAGTCCCTGATATGAACTAACTCTCTGCTGCCTCTTAACTCTAATTTGCTTTCCAGTCCTTTGAACTGAAGTGCTTCTTTGTTTGCTGGCATTCCCACTTTTATAAATATTCTACATGTAGAAATGTGGGGCTGGCGTGATTAGAGTTTCTGATGGGCTCTCCGTTCTGGGTAGAAAAGAGCAGACTCTCCACTGAGGGTCCAGAAACAACGTCTCCATCACCAGCCGGTCCCACGACTTCGCAGATATGTCAGCTAGCTTATTGGAGCGTATTCATGGGGGCGGCCCCAGCGACGCCACCTGCCCAGCAGATCAAGCCTCAGTCGAGTTTCCAGACCGTCGGTGTGGAGTCGGCTCTATCTGGAGCCTCTGCTGACGTCTTTCGCTATAAATACACACACCTGCACAGTTCATCCAAAGTCTCCTCAATAAACTCACTATTGCACTTAAGTTGAGTGTTCCTGTCACTGCAGCCTGTCCTCCTGCAGAGAGGCTGCTCTGTAATATTTATCACTGGAGACGGTACGATAACACAACAGCTCCTGCTCTTGGAAGTGATCGGTTTTTCAGCAAGAAGTGCACGACACACTTCCAAAGTTTTAAGGATTTAAAAATTAACCGCGCGTCTGTCACGCCTGCTTCAACAACGACTGAATTAATCCCGAATCTTAACCACTGCAATAGAAATATTGAGCATCATCCACTCAGTAACTAGCAGTTGTTCAACAGACAAAGTTCTTCACCACAAATCCTTGTTTTTTCTTCATGGTTTCTTTGACACTCGGTCCCTGTATGTAGGTTTTGCTGTGCGGTGCTGACAGGCCGACTGACGGTCCTCTCTCGTGCCTTTCAGCCGGCTTGTTTCACGCTGTTGTGAGCTGATGTGAGCTGAAGTCCCATATGGCTGAGGGAGTGGGCGTTTGCTTGCTTTATGGACGTGGGAGTTATGTAAAACCTTAAACATCTGTAGGACACCGCGAGCAGCAGAAGCAGCTGGAACATTTGGGGGTCTTTTGCACTTTTTTCTTGATTTGTAGTTTTTTGTGTACAGATCGGACAATAAAACGGTATTTAGATGTTAAGTTGCAGCACTGTGTTTTCTTGGTTCATGAAACACATCAGCTGGGTTTGGAGTGTTCAGCCAAAACACTGAAACCGGCGACAGGCGAAGTAAATGACCTCTACCATGTCATGCCAGTGCAGTGTAACAGCCCCGCAAAATTCGATCGCAAAAACTGCGCAGGAACAGCTCGAAGAACACGACAAAGAGGGCGTTGATGCCGCCACCAAACTCTGATCCAGTGGTTGAAAGATGCACCAGAACAGGTCTAATCTACAGACGCCTGCAACACACAGCAGCAGAGTCCCGCTGAGCTCCCCGTCTATGGCCCGATGGATCAGAGTGTTCTGGTGACACCAGAGCCAGCTGCACAGTATCAGGCAGGTGGTTTCAAGGTGCTGACTGATTGGTGCACTGCTAAGTTCAAAGGGGTTTTAATAGCAGGGGCAAGACAAAATAATATTTCTCTATTTAAAATGTCGAAGAAGAATCTTAATCCACTGTGGTGTGCTTCTTTACATTATCCCAAATGCTTTCAACAAAACCCCAAGAAATACGTCATTTCATCAGAGGGCTTCCTTTGAGCGTCCCATCGTTTCCCTGAAACGCACAGCGACATGTCAGAAGCAGTAAACTGCCAGAGAGCCGAGCTGTTCTTTATCCTCATTACAATTATTAAGAACTACTGTTGCTTCATTATGGTGCTTGTAGCCACAGCGAGCAGCGCCGGGCCGCCCAGAACATCAGCTGCTTTCTAGTCGACTCATCCAGCGGTCAATAACGTAACGTGACTTAAACTGAAATATATGACCTCATCCACAAACATGAGAGGATTTCTGCCGGAGTCACATCAGACAGACGTTTGTCAGCAACGGTTATAAAGACAACAACTCCCATGATCCTACGCTGCAGAACAAACTACATACAGACACCAACAGCACAGCTTAGTCAGCCTCCACAACATGGACAATAAAATCCTGTTCTAGATGTGCCCTTTATTCAGCATTTCAAACCAGCACATGAACATTTGAACAACAAACAAACCAGCAGATGCATGTTGAATGTATGTTTACTGGACGTTCAATGCATTCGTCAGCACGTATAAACAATAATATAAAATGTGTCACCGTGGAGCTGAAATCACGTTCTAGCGCTGTAAACATTGGCTGGATGTTTGTGTGCTGCTTGTTATTAACAGTCTCGTTGTCAAAGAAGAATTTGTTGAGTTTGAAAGAAGAGCACAAAATGAAACACGTCCAGTTCTGTACTTTTTATGGTAAACAGAGCCTCCAACAAGATCTATCATCTGTCTGCTTCTTCTGAGTGTTCTACATACACACACCCTCCCATCAGCGGTAATTGGTTCGGGCAGGGTGGTGTGCGCTGCCTCCATTACACCTGTGACTTCCTCTGGCCAGAGGCGTCAGCAGCTTTCATAACAGCCATCTGCAGAGGGACGCTGGTCTGTTCGCTTCAGTCACACTGCAGCGCTCACATCGTTCACATCTCAAAACGCATCACATCCACGCTGCCCACTTCTTCTTTTTCATTTTCTTTTCTATAAATACAGGTGTTTTGCACCAAATGACACAAAGTGGACTCCTTCTTTTCTGCGTGTTTGACCTTGTAGTCCTTGTTCTGTGCTTCAACATTCAGCTGCAACTTTGTCTTCTAGTCTAGAACTCTTTGATTGTGAAAAAAAACTGTTCCCTGAGTGGAAACTGGTCGTGTTGGTGCCACAGCGACAGTCTGCATGAAGGGCAGCGATGTGTGACGGAGCAGCGGGGTGTGGTACCGCCGTGGCTTTGTCAGTGTGACGACAAACCAAACTACACAGCGGCATGCAGTCAAGCAGTCTGCTGCCACCAGACCAGTGGCTCCTGTACGGACTCAACAGGGGCTGCTTTTGTACTTGTTGGGTTTAAAGGACTTCTTAATTTGACCATGCATAGAGAAAGAACAGCCAGAAACCAACTGCTGCACACGTAGAGTACATCAGGAAAACAGGAGTTTAACCACTAAGTCCAGCTTGGTTAGCAGGTTAGAGTCTGAGAATGAGACAGATTATAAAATACTGTCAGCAGATGAAGCAGATACGAATTCTGACAAGTGTGTGTTCATTTGGGATTTACTTAGATTAATGTTAAATGTTCATGTAAACTGTGTTCACTGCAGCTCTACGAATGGACATGAAAATGAACACTGCTTAAGGTGTAAGAAACAGGATGAATATTCCTGAAGAAGGTCCTGAAAACATGCAGTCCTTGTTTTTCATATGAACTGTTTGCAGTGAAGGGTTGAGCTACATGTTGATCACTGCTTGTACAGAAACTTCTTGAGAATACTCTAAATATCACATTGCAAACATCTGTCACCACAGCAGCTGGATGCTAAAACAAAATAATGCATCTAATTTACCGAACCCGCTCTCACCCTGTAAACACACTTCCTACAGCACCAAGCATCTTACTGAGTGAACTTCTGGCTAAAAATAGCTTCATACAAACATCCAAACAGCATGACGTCACCATCAGGGTTCAGGAAGAACATTTCTGCCCGTTCGCTGGGCCTGAGCTGACAGGCTCGCAGCTGTCGCTCCTCCTTCGCCTCCTCATAGCAAACAAACACCTCAGACAGCACCTGCAGCTCTCCCACTTACATAATCCCGTCTGTCTGACATCCGCCTTACTGTCCATTCATATGTTTTTACCTGCTTTTCAGGATTTCACAGGGTTTGTTGAGGAGCTCCACGTCTGAGACATCTCAGCCGTGATGCACCTCAAAGATGGACTTCACCAGAAGCTGTTTACTGTGAAGAAAGTCTGACCGTTTGGTTCCACGTGAATCTTTTGCTCTGTCAGGCTGCATCTGTCTCTTCCTTTCATCCAGAGGAGTTGATGTACTCTTCCATGAGATACAGCGACACAAAGAAATGGTTTGAAATCAGTCATTTAAGTTGCTTTGGACACCAGCACTTGACAAAGGATCCCAACGTAATCTAAAGCAGGCTAACAGACAATTCAGAGCCATGTAGGAACCTGGTTTGCCTTATCCTGCCTTAAAGCACTGAAAAAGGTTTGTTTTTAGTTCACTTTTTACCAAGACATGGCAGCTTTATTCAGCTGTGTATAGATGTGCACGTCCATCAGCGCTCCACGCTGTCGCACCATTAAACAGACTCATTTAATAAACTGTATCAATAAAGTTGATCAGGTGGACACGGACGTCATGTTCATACATGAACACTTCATTTGTATCTAATTTTGACATGTAGTCAGTCACAGAGCTTGATAGCAGCATCATCTAACAGACTGCCGTTGGTGATTTACGTTATTAGCAGAACTGGCCTGCACACCCCACAGAGCAACCAAATGAAGACGTGTACCCGTGGCCTCACTAGTGACTGCTACCAGGAACCTGCACTTCGTATCGCAGAACAAAAACCCACAGATTCATCTCAGAACAATATTCAGTTATTACGCCTTTGGCTGCAAATCTTATTTGGTCTCAAAGCCGAACATCTACATGCAAATCTGGAGGTTTTCTTCCTCACAGATGTGATTTTGCTGAATGAGGTTTGGCTGTGACTCGCTGATGAAAAGCTTTTCTCATGTGGTGCAAGTCTGAGCTTTGGCACAGGACTGCAGGGCTTTCAGGCTTCTGCTCTGAAGTTCTTCCAGCGTCAGTATCTCCTCTGCGTTTGCAGTCACGGACGTTTCAGAGGGCTGTATTGATCTGGAGACTTTGGCAGTTTAATGCAGGTTTCCTCTTGAACGTTCCTTTATGTTTGTCATCAGTGTGACGATCATCTGTCGTTCTCTGTTTAAACCACTGATGAGTAAATATGTTCTGATCCGGTACGGGCAGGCAAACACCCGAAGGTGATGTCTTCAAACTGCTCGTTTATCTTTTTAAGTCACAATGAGCCTTTTTTTTTGTTTTTGTTTTTTTAAATTTCTGATATTTTAGAGCTTCAAGTGCTAAAATCTAACTGTTGCTTCCATCAGTGCTGAAAGCTGCCGATTCCACGCAGGCCCAGAACGAGGGAACTCAACATATTACAGGAAAATCTAAGGTCACAGCCAGACTGTCTATGACGTCTCCTGATTGGTTCCATTAGTCCGGTTCTGGTTATGCACCGTACAAACACACAGTCGTATGAAAAAGTTTGGGCTCCCCTTTTCCTTTATAAATCATTGGTTGTTCGGATCAGCAGGTTCAGTTCAATATATCATATAGCAGGCAAACACAGTGATATCTGAGAAGTGAAATGAAGTTTATAGGATTTACAGAAAGTGTGCAATAATTACTTAAACAAAAGTAGGCAGGTGCATAAATTTGGGCACCCCAACAGAAAAATGACATCAGTATTTAGTAGATCCTCCTTTAGCAGAAATAACAGCCTCTAAACGCTTCCTATAGCTTCCAATGAGGGTCTGGATTCTGGTTGAAGGTATTTTGGACCATTCTTCTTCACAAAACATCTCCAGTTCAGTCAGGTTTGATGGTTTCGAGCATGGACAGCCCGCTTTAAATCACACCACAGATGTTCAATAACATCCAGGTGTGGGGACTGAGATGGACGTTCCACAGCGTTGGACTTGTTCTTCTGCATGAATGCCTTCGTAGAATCTGAGCAGTGTTTAGGGTGGTTGTCTTGTTGAAGTATCCAGCCCCGGCGCAACTTCAACTTTGTCACTGATTCTTGAACATTGTTTGCAAGAATCTGCTGATGCTGACTGGAATCCATGAGACCTTCAGCTTTAACAGGATTGCCAGTAGCTGCACTGGACACACACCCCACAGCATGATGGCACCAGCAGCACATGTTACTGTGGGGAGCACGTGTTTGTCTTGGAATGCTGTGTTCTTCTTCCACCATGCATACCGCCCCTTGTTACGTCCACATAACTCAGTTTTAGTTTCATCAGTCCACAGCACCTTATTCCACAGTGAAGCTGGCTTGTCCACCTCGAGCCACTCTGTTGGTGACATGTGTGTGCATTACTCTGCCAGACAGCATCTCCTTGTGCAAAGTGCGCTGAAAAGTTGAACGATGCACAGTGACACCATCTGCAGCAACATCATGTTGTAGGTCTTTGGAGCTGGTCTGTGGGTTCAGTTGGACTGTTCTCACCATCCTCTGCTTATCTGAGCTTTTTCTTGGCCTGCCACTCCGGGCCTTAACTAGAACTGTGCCTGTGGTCTTCCATTTCCTCTCTATGTTCCTCTCTATGTTCCTCTCTATGTTCCTCACAATGTTCCTCTCTATGTTCCTCACAGTGGAAACTGACAGCTGAAATCTCTGAGCTAGCTTGTTGTATCCTTCCCCTAAACCATGATGTTGAACAATCTTTGTTTTCAGGTCATCTGAGTTGTTTTGAGGCTCCCATGTTGCCACTCTTCAGAGGAGATGCAAAGAGGAGAACAACTTGCACCTGGCCACCTTAAATACCCTTTCTCCTGATTGGCTTCACCTGTGTATGTAGGTCAGGGATCAACGAGCTGACCACACACATTTTGTGTTCCAATAATTAGTGCTAAAGGTATTCAAATCAATAAAACAACAAGGGTGCCCAAATTTATGCACCTGCCTACTTTTGTTTAAGTAGTTATTGCACACTTTCTGTAAATCCCACAAACTTCATTTCACTTCTCAGATACCACTGTGTTTGTCTGCTACAGGATATGTTGAACTGAACCTGCTGATCCGAACAACCAGTGATTCATAAAGGAAAATCTTGAAAATGATCAGGGGTGCCCAAACTTTTTTTTTTTACTGTACTCAACAGAAAACTCATGCTTCAACTGCAAGGCCTGCTTTACTGACCTTGTGAATACATACATAACAGAAAATACTTGGTCAGTGCCCATCCCAGATGATCCGCCGCACGTTTTAGCATTCAGACTCCAAACAGTACCAGTAGTACCTCAGGGACAGCGTGCTGTGCCGACTCCTATCAAAGCAATATGAGGAACGTGTGCATCCAAGTGGCCGTATCTTCAAGTTTTGCTTGTCTGGAAGCCTCTCCTGTCCTCTCCTCCCCCTTTGACACCACATATGGGACACAAGCCGGTCTGGACTTAGCCGGAGGAAAGAGAAGGAGGCGCTTGGCAGCTCACAGCTGATCCTCACAGAAGTGCTGCCTGCCTCCACTGACTTCATCTAATGACCGCTGTCTATTCTGGGATTAGCAGGCAGTGTGGTGATAGGCCAGGAAGGCATTTCACTGTGTCAATGAGTGAAGAAACCCTAAGAATAGCCACGAAAGCAGCAGACTAGACCAATGGAGGCAACAAGAACAGAGGACAGTGGGAGTTCAGCTGAGGGGAAGATGATTGAAGGGCTTCCTGCATCACTGCAGGGACACAGCAAAGTCCTCTCAGTCCTTCAGCTCTGAAAATCTCTGACATCATCAGAGCTCCACTGTGTTTGCTGCTGCTGCAGATGATGAGGAAAGATCAGGCAGATGTTTCTCCTCAGAAGGACTTCACAATATGACTTTGGGTTCTTGTTGAAGATATAAAAATGAATGCATGTCTTTCCATAGCATAAAACCTTCTTTGCTTCTATTATTGTTGCACTGAAATTTTCCAGCCTGTGATTCTCCTTCACACACACACGAGCTCAACAGTACATTCAGAACAGGTTCAGAATTACAAAATTCCTCAAACTGGAAACACTACGTCCCTGCCTGTGAGAAAACAAGCACAGCATGAAGGTACTCTCTGAAAAACATTTCTTCGTCCCTGCTTTAAGGTTTTCTGGTGCAGGAAGAAGCAGCCCTGACGTGACCAAAAGGAAAAATAAGAAGACTCTGCTGGATTATAAAAAGCTGGTTTCAGATTTGATTTCCATGAGAACTACCAGGAAACTGAAAAGATTTTTCCTCTGAGGGGCATGAAAGTGGGGAACAAATTTTACACTAATCTGATTTGCAGTCGGGCTGCAGGTGGTTCAGTGGTTAGCACCGTGGCCTCACAGCTAGAAGGTCACCGGTTGGCGTCCCGGTGAGGACACCCGGGATCTTCCTGCGTGGAGTCTCCATGTTCTCCCCGTGCAGCGTGGGTTCTCTCCGGGTTCTCCGGCTTCCTCCCACAGTCCAGAAACATGCTGAGGTTAATTGGTGATTGTAAATTGTCCGTAGGTGTGAATGTGAGTGTGCTTGGTTGTCTGTCTCTAAGTGTAGCCCTGTGATAGACTGGTTACCTGTCCAGGTGAACCTGCCTTCACCCTGAGTCAGCTGGGATAGACTCCACCCCCCATGACCCTGGTGAGGATGAAGGTGTAGAGATGATGGATGATGTTCAGGCTGAAGGTAGCACCATATAAGTAGGAGCAGGTTCCTTTAAACACCTTTCAGTATCAAACACAATCAGGGCTCCGGCTAGTAACAGGTGCTGCCATTTTGCTGTAGAAGACTTACAGTTGGTGTCTTTAAAAATGTATGTTTCGCCTTATAAGTCTCACCCAACAGCTCTTTCTGCTGAAGAACACAGACACTACGTAAAGGCCAACTCATGCTCTCCACATCTGTGTGTCTGCGAGGGTCATGTGACATCATTTCACCATCAGAGCCCCAAATCTGTGGCCGACATGCCCAGACAGCTACACGTCTGCAAGGAAGACAAATGGAGCTCAAAACAAATGCTCTTTATGATTCTCAGTCCTCCACAGCTCCATAACTCATCATCAAACATTTGTAACTGAAGTCGTCACTGTCAGACTCTGGAGGTCCTCTGATCTGAGCCTGCCTTCGTCCACGGGGCCCGAACACAGCAGCAAATTCTGACATGTCAGGAAATCCTGTGCCGTGTTCACCTACTGCACAGACTTTGGCGTAACTCTTGCATTGCAGTATAAAGGGAGACTGTCCACATCTGCTGTCTGCTTTCAAAGCAAATGAACAGCCTTCAGGTGTCACCTGCAAGTGGCTCAAAAGTGCAAGTAACCCTCACCCAAAACAGCAGTGACAGAAGTCTGGAGTTCATCAGAACTCCGGAGTTCAACAGAACTCTGAGCATTGTGGCTTTGAAATGTCGAAGATTTCAGTTTTGCACTTAAATCACAACATTCTCTGAGAAAAGAAGAGAATTAGAAGTAAGAGGTTTATTGAGTGTTTCTGAGGTATCAGTGCAATGACATGTGAGCAGCTCCATCCTCAAGACGACCCCATCACACAGTACTGCTGGGTTTAGAGGCACAAACATAACACAATGTCAGGTTCTGACCCGTTTCTATTCTTCTAGACTAATTCCTACAACAGATGACGACAGGTTTCAGCATTCAGCCGGACAAAGTGCTGAAAGAACTCAAGAAACACGAACTGCTGTTACAAAGACAAACACCTGGATTCAAGGTACAGAGCTCAGCTTCTGTACATGCAGCATTTAAACAGTTTTCATTATTCGCTTTGAACTTTCACACAAAGGTGAAAGCTTGTGACGATGAGTTTAAGTGGCGCTTCAGACCATCACGTAGCCTCCACTTTGGAAATCAAGACGGACCGTCACAAACACTCTGCATCCACCAGAGTTTGGGAAACGCCGACGCTCACGTTGTCTTGTTGGAGGAGACGGCGCTACAGATGCAGCTCGGCCGCCAGCGTCTGTGTGAACGTTCACCATCTCTCACATCTTCTCACCAGTTGAGCCGTCTGCTCCCCTGTGATCGGCGCCGACGGCGTCAGACACACTGCTGAAGCCTTGTTCTCTGTGCAAACACACAGAGCAGGAAATTACAGCCGCATTCAATATTTGCACAACTGTCACACGACATGGACGAGCACTGCTGCCGTGTGTGACTGTGGATACGAGTGCATGAGCAGCTTCAGCCACACAGGAACCCCCGAGTCACATGACCTGAAGTTAGCTGTGTTCATCATTTTACAGTTCATCAGGCCGAACTTATTAAAGGACGATCAAATGTGTGATAAACCAGAACTATATTTTAATACTTGACAGCAGGTTTGTTACTTTTAAAAAAAATAAAATAAAATAAATTTCAACAAAATCCAGAGGCAGGAACTGAAGACACAGAACTGTGTGATGTTGAACGTATCGACGGCCTTGACCTGTTCATCCGTGACGTGCTTTTCAGTCAGGAAAATAAACCAAACCTCAGCTTTTGATTAAAGTCACTTTATTCTACATCTAGAAATCATTTCTGCAAAGAAGATTATGTTAAAAAAAATCTACTCCTGCCCCCAAAAAACACTTTTTGGCTGAACTAGCCTGAACTGCAAGGAACCAGTATGAAAACAAAATTAAACATGTAAGTCGTAGACTGTCTGTAGTCTGCTGAGTCACTGTCTCTGCTATAGACAGTGACTCAGCAGACTACAGATTCTATAGCAGCAGTAGACTGTCTACAGTCTGATGATGCACAAAAGGCATCTTCATGGCCTCCTGCTGCTAGCTGTGGGCGCGCTGCCTTCACTGAGACGCAGGACTTCATGTTGACTAAAGCTGAGGCCACGGTGGGTAAAAATGTGACAGCAGGAAAGAAGAAGTGAAGAGGCTGCTTGGGGCTCACACGCTGACGGTCAGAGTCAGCTGCGACTTTGTGACTTTTCCCTTGTCGGTAGCTTCCATGCACACTCAGACTCACCTCAGCAGCTGTTCCAGTTCTCGCTTTATCTTCGTCACTACAGGCGGACCCTGATAGGTCAGAGCCGTGTAGAGCTGGACCAACGAAGCACCGGCACGGATCTTATCCATCGCATCCTGTCCGCTGGCCACACCTCCAATGCCAATGATTGGAACTCTACCTGCAGAACGTGAACATACATCCCCTGGTCTTGTGAGTGATGGGAGGGAATCAGAAATGAACCGAAGCATGAGCCATTTAGACGAGTACCTGCAGTGAGGCCGTACATCTCCCTGACAGTGCTGGTCGACAGGTCTTTGAGAGGCTCTCCACTCAGCCCACCGCCCTCACACTTCTGAGGGTCCTGAAGCCTCTCTGGCCGGGACACAGTGGTGTTAGACACCATTAAACCATCCACTCCCAGCTGCAGGCAGGCAGGACATAAAAGCAGCGAGGACAGACAGTAAGTGGCACGTAGCTGCATCTCCAGGAACTCAAGTATGAAGGTGACTATGAGGAAAGGCCCTCTGACTTTCACAGGCCTCCATGTGCAGTGCACTGTGACAAAGAGTGCTGCTAACATATTTGCTTTCCCTTCCATTAAGGTGCGTCTCCTCTCCGCTCCAATGAGCACTAGAACCGACTGGAGTAGTGATGCAGCTGCCAGAGCAGACAGGAAGAGGAGAGCCCAGCAGTTCTGGTTAAACTGTGTTCTCCTGATGCTGGAGGTCCGTCACTTATCAGCAAAAACAGGCAGCTGAGGCATTAAAGGAGGGACGCTGCTTGTAGTTGAGATCATCAGGGAGGAAATCCAAACCCAGGCTCTCAAATGATTTAAACCTTTACTTAGATTGCTGCTTAAAATAAAATGCAAACTTAGAAACCTGCAGTAGCAAAAAAGGAACTTAAAGATGCAACTACAGCTGCGCTATATTTAAATAAAAAGCCAACAGCAGCTTTGCTTCAGGATCTCAGGTTTGCAGATTCTGTGACGTCTTCAGAAAAATAAAAACAAACCTTATAAAAATATATTTAATAATGACAACTGCATTTCTACCGTCACATTTGTTTTGTTTAACTTGCATTTTTAATCTATTTCAATGTCAGTTCAGTACATCATTTCACTTCTGTCGGTACTTTTGTGGTGCTGATTGCATTTAGTGCTGAAATATTGACTTTTTTTTTTTGCCTTGTCAAGCATTCTGTACTTTTATTTTGAAAGATGCTGTATATTTAAAGGTATCAGCAATAGGGAGTTTTTTTTAGTTATGCTAAAGTTGACTTGTTTTTTAGAGTCACATTTCTTCCTTCGT
Organism: Stegastes partitus; assembly: GCF_000690725.1. Lineage (NCBI taxonomy): Eukaryota > Metazoa > Chordata > Actinopteri > Pomacentridae > Stegastes > Stegastes partitus. The sequence continues at coordinate 88,557 of NW_007578588.1, forward strand.
AGATGAGGGAGTGTCTGCACTCTTCCTCAGGGTGTGTTCAGTTTGCATGAGAACATGTGACGTGGTCGTCTCGGGTTATGAGCGCCGTCACGTCAGAGCAGGATGTGAAAGGTTTGCATGTTTTTCTCCCTGGTTCTGTGTACATTTTTTCTTGTGAATCAGATTAAACCTGCACACATCTTCCATTGGCCATATATAATAATAATAATAATAATAATAATAATAATAATAATAATAATAATAATAATCACCATCAAATTATCAACTGCCAAACAAAACCCAATAAAATGAACATTGGAATTGGAAAGTAAACACAGTCGTGACTCGATAATCCGACACTAAATGTAAAACCTTCTTCTATGTCGGATAGCAAGGCTGTCGGATTGTCCAGACGGAGGTCCAGATACGAGGAGGGCTTGATGCTGGAAGGCTCATTAGTTGTTCATTATTGTTCATAGTTGTTATAATAACTAGTAGGGCTGGTCCCAATAGAACTTTCTGCTCTCTGGATGTTCAGGCCCAATTAATGATGAATATCAGAACATTCTGTGCGGTCGGGGGACACTTCCACCCCGGGGCAGCGCTCTGACGGGGTGGAAGTGTCCAGAACACACAGGCAGTACTTGGCTGCTGATGCTAGTTTAGTTAGCGCTCACACTTCTGTTTCCTCCATCGGTGGCGGCGGGGGAGTGGCAGATACGCTCCACCGTTACCATCCATGTTTACTTCCATAAACACTGAGCACGCTCGCTGCGTGTGACGTCGTCGTGTCCTCTTCTGCGCATGCGGGACACTTTTGGCTCGTATGAAGTTCACACAGCAGATCACATACAAGTCGCATTGAAGTGGAAACGTGAAGGAAGTCACAAAGAAATCCTCATTGAGCATCAAGTCCTGCAGTGTGAACGTAGCCAATCTGTGGGATTGTTCAGTCAGATAATACGCCGTCATCCTGATTGGTGACATTAAATGTCATGTCGGAGTCACAATCCAAGGCTGTCGCTATGTTAAGGCTGTTTTTATGGGTTCTGTTGGTTTTTCCTAGAAACTTGTTGGATAGCAGGTTCTGGAATTGTTAAGGGTCGGATTATGGAGTCACGGCTGTATACAACAATCAACTTCCAACCTCGTTGACAACGTCTGCGATGTCTTGCTTGTCCTGGGTAGAGAGGTCCGGAGCGATCTTCACCAGGACCGGAGGTTTGTGTTTTTCCTGCAGGGCATCGCGCTCCTTCAGCACCTGAGCACATCGGATTTCTGTTACTGTGTTTCTGAGAGGTGCTATAAAAACAGAGGGTAGCAACAATGATTATAACATCATCCTCAGGTGAGAGGAGGAGACAGGTACACCTGTCCTGGAGAGTTTAAAGCCTTGGAATGGATTCAGCATGTGAAATGATTTGAACTGAAGGACGTTGGAAACAACAGCGAAAATACAGAACAACTGAACAGCATGTTTAAGAGCATAACATTCAAATAAAGTTTTAAAAATGCTTTAAAACGCTACCATGGGGAGGGATGGGGCTGGAGAGCACTTCATCCAATCTGAATCTACCTCTGGTTCTATTGCCCCCTGCATCGCTACCTTCACCTCACATACGCTGTCACTGCTCTGTGACCTTCATTCAAGCCTGTCCTTGACTCATTCTTCCTCTTGCTGCGAGGGAACAACAGCCTTTGCTCTTCACTGGGGGGCTGTGCTGCAGCTGCACAAAGTAAGAACAGCAGAGAGGAAATGGAACCAATAACTATTCTCTGCAACTGAGCAACTACTGGCACAATACATGAAAGATGCACAACGCAGTAAACATCAGCTGAAGGAGAACCTGTTGCACTGTTACAGGTCCGGAGAATTGGCTGAGCTGGCTCGTCCGTTTTCAAAAATAAAGCTAGATCTTACTTTGCATGTAGGTAAATGTTTAGCCACATGCTTGTCATTCCTCTCTGTTCTGGTGAACACGGACAGCAGCGACAGTGACTCCTGTTTTCTCTCATGGTCAGGCTGGTACTAGCTTAGCAGCAGCTGCTGCACCCTCTCACAGCTGCTTCTGTATTCGCTAGTTAAAGGGAACCAGGAGAATAATTGAGGTCTTGCTTGCTGATTTAAGATGCAGTGATGAGACTATTTTACGGATTGCGTTGCAGCTTAAAGTGCAGAATTACTCGATTACATGAGAGGAAAGGAGAAGAAATGTGGCTTGCAGTGAGTTTTACGGCGTGGGACAGAGCTGCATCGACAAACGGTTCAGTCACTCATCGCTGACTTCATGTCAATCAAAAGAAACTGTCAGATGTTTTACATGTGAGACAGCAAAGTGGCTGCACTGATGATGTCCATTAAAAGCTTCTCCCTGCACTGTGTCACACTGGGGAATGCTTACTGTCGTCTGTACATGATGACGACCTGCTTTCACTTCTAATTTAAATGACTTCATACAATCAACCCTTCATGGAAAAAATCTTTCTCATTCAGAGCTGACAAATCAAAAGCTTTTCAGTGGAGACTGTCAGCCGAGGTGAAGGCCTGACGACGCCTCAGAGGCTTGGACACGTTGATTCATTCAGCGACTGGTAGAGCTCTTTGTATGTTGGCGGGTCTGCAGCCGCTCATCTGATTACAGAAACACCATCACGTCAGCAGGCTGCCCTCGCTGCACTGGACTGATGTTCTGATGCTATTGTCAGTCTGTAAGGTTTTAAATAGGTCGGCACCACGTTATTTAGCAGAACTCTTAGCCCTGTTAGAGAACTGACTGGCCAGCCAGATGCTCGTGGATTCTCCGGGATTGAAGGACAAAAACAGAGACGATGGAGACGTTGCAGCGGCTGCTCATCAGCTCTCCATGGAAGAACTCTAGAAGGTTTCAGGTATCTGCTGAAGACCCACTTTGTCTCTCTGGCGTTCAAAACAAGTCGAGCTTGACATGCTGACGTCATTTCTTTTATTTATCTTTCAGTCATTATGTCTTATTAGTTGTTCTCAACTGTGCTTTACAAATACATTTAAATTAAATGAGTTAAATTATTTTTGTGGCCCAATGCAGAGCTGCTGCCTTGTGCCCAGTGACATGACAAACGTTCTTACTGTATGCAGGAGCTGGCGGAGCTCAGCCTTCCCTTGGAGATCCCGAAGACCCGGAGTGTTGGGACTGCTGACGTTGACCACCAGATAGTCAGCCAGGGGGCCCAGCACTCTCACCCCCTCCAGGTAATCTGGCCCTGCGTCCTGGGACAGCTTGTTCTTCCCCAGGTTGATGCCCAGGGGAAGGCCAGCTATAAACACAGACACGCACGCACACACAAGTGGGAAAGCTGCGATAAACACCAGCACAGGCTGCATCTGCATCATCATCATCATCATCATCATCATCATCACATGACTCAGCTGCTGCTGCTCAACGAGCTGCAGACAATAAAACGTGAGGCGAGGACGGGTCAAGATCATTCAGATAGAACAAAAACAGGACAGTGGAAACGTGTGTTTAACTGACTTTACAAATTACTGCCGGGCTTCCCCGTCACAGCCGAATACCACGAGAATAAAATATGTCAGCTTTCTTCTGAACACGCTGCGCTCTGCATGTTCTCACCTGTTATTCACCGAATGTAATGAAGACCTGCTGACCTTTCCGTTGCTCTTGCTGAGTTTCTTCTCTGGCCTTCAGCCTCTTCTGCACTTCTTCCAAACCACAGCTGTTGAATCCATATCTGACAGAGAGAGAGCACCGAAAAAACACCTTTGAAAGAAAGGACAGTGCAGCTATAAAGCTGAAGGCTCACGACTGCGTTTCTGACACAATGAGAAGGTGGATGTCAGCTTTCATGCAGACTCACATCAGTAACAAAGACCACATTCAGGGTTCATCGTTGTGTCTGCATTTGAAGCCATCGGTGCAGTTTCTGAGGTCCTGGCTTGCTTTGAACTTTGGATGAGTTCTCATTAGAAATCATCGGCGGTAGTCTGAGCATTATATCCGGACCAGTTTCAACTGGTCCTCGTTAGAAAACACAGCATTATAATGAGACTTTCTGTGTTAAACACTTTGTACCCTCTAATTAGAACAAGAAACTACCTGTTAGTTCATCATGTGGTTTTCAGTGTGGCAGCTCTGCTGTGCTGTTTGTGTTTTACGTCTCTGCATATACAGGATGTCAACAGGTACACGGTGTGTGCATCTACACACAGATCAGTGAGCGCAGCGCTGCCTCTGGAGAGGACATCGGCTTCAAACCTGAGTAACACCAGAAAAAGCCTGGTCGAGTGCACCAAACACTAAAACATGACTCAACAATTCTGAAATAAGAATTAATTCAGATCAGGCTGTTCAGCAGTTGTTGGCAGCGTTAGTGTTTCACAGGTCGACCGTCTGTGACGACTACTCAAGACAGCAAATTAGCATAAATTAGCATAAATGACCAATCCTGCATATAATAAGAGAGAGAAACAAAGTGGTCCATCAAAGCTGCTTTCAAAATTACTGCTTCAAAGACAATTTAATGAACCTGTGAATTCTTTTTTCCAGCTTTGTAAATGAAGCCTGTAGTCAACCTGTATGAAATACAGAAAGAACACTGTCCTTACAGCGTCCTGCACTCTGTCTCTAAAGTTTTTAACATAAATTCAGAATGATGAGAGTCTTCTACTGTCTCCGTTTGCTGCATCTATATGCTCCAGTTTAAGGAAAATGTTGAGCTTACAGGTGACACGTTTCTCCGTTCAACTATGAGATGATGAAGTTTAGTTGTAACAATAGAACATTAAAAATGACACAAGGAAACACGTAAACATCATTAAAGCAGCTTCCAGCAGGTTGCATACACCTGCAGCAGCCCCGTAAACAGACCTCAGTACAGCTCAGTGACGGAAAACCAAACATCCAGGCTGGACTGCATTAGCATCATTTATTTTATTTCTTTAGTCCTGCCCACAGTGCAGCCTCTCTCAAACACACCTGTTAATGATGGCATGATCCGCCGTGAGTCGAAACACGCGAGGTTTGGGGTTCCCCTCTTGAGGTTTGGGAGTGATTGTTCCCACCTCAACGAAGCCGAAGCCCAGTTTGTACAAGCCGTCCACCGCCTCCCCGTGCTTGTCGAAGCCTGCCGCAATCCCAACAGGGTTCTTGAACTTTAACCCGAGGACATTCACTTCCTGTAGAGACAGAACAACGAACAGAATGACGTCTGGTATCCTTCGCAGAGAGTCCAGTCCACTGAGGAGGCGGTACGGCCACACGCTTACCAAGGACGCGGGGTCCTGGTACCGGTTCAGAGGAACCAGACCCAGACCGATCATCTTCACTGCCAACACGTGTGCCGTCTCCGCCCCCACAATCCTCTGCAGCAGGGGCATCAGCCGGTTGGCATAGAAACGCTCATCCCCAACCACAGTGAGGTAGGAAGCAAACAGAAGGCTGCCTGAGCTGATGATCTTTATGGCTTCTTTCAACTGTTTCTGTTGACAAGAGCACAAATACGATGTCAGCTAGTGGAATGAAAGCATCCAACATGTTTGAGTGGACCTGTGTCTGCATACAGTGGTGAATAATAGCTGATACGATAAAGAGTTGTGGTGACACACACAGGAATGACTGCAGGGGCAAGAAGGCACATCCAAGACAGACGAGCATCACCAACTAAACCAATCCCCTTGTGGCTTCCTGGCTTGGACAGCTTCAAATGTCTGCCATGGAGAAGGTCTATCTGAAAAGTCCTGCTCAAAGAAGACTTTGTGGAAACGTAAACGTGGAGCTGACTCCACAGAGTGGAACAATACAAAAAAACTACACGTCGCATAAAATCACAGTCCAGTGCCCCCTGATAGCAGCGCTGCTGTAGCTGTGTCATCTGAACGAGGAAGAGGAGCAGCTTCTTTGGGAAAATCCATATAACTATCATATGAATAGAAAAAATCAACATCAAATGTCTTATCCAGAGGGCTGCACTACGAAGCCAGATCAGTGGGTTAGCGAGGTATGTGGAGCTTAAAGCCAGAGTTCTCAGTGTCACCAAGGTGGCTCTCTTTTAACCTGGCGAGTCTCCATGGTAACTGATGCTGTGGAGCTAGGTCTCCATGGTAACTGATGCTGTGGAGCTAGGTCTCCATGGTAACTGATGCTGTGGAGCTAACCCGGTCCAGGTTCTGTTCAGAGTTCCAGAGCGTCTCCCTTTAAGCAGACGGTTTCCTGACTGTTATTTATGAGCGATCCAGACTCTCAGCTGAGGGAATGTGTTTATCTGCTAACATGCTGAGCTGTGTGTCACTAATATCACTGAATGAAGCCGTGGAGCTACAGCATCACACAGTCGGTGGAGACGGAGACGGAGCGCTCTGCACAGGCAGCACTTGGCTGCTGATGCCAGTTTAGGTTGGCAGTCACAGTTCTGTTGCCCCCATCGGGTGGCGGTGGGGGGTGTGGAGGCTGGGGCAGGTTGCGGGCAAAGATATATCATATACCACCACAACGACCGAGTATTCGGATATTTGGATGTTCAGGTCCAGCCCTATACTGTAAATATCACGTTTAAGTTGGTGATGCAGAAATCCCATAAACATGTTTTTATGTTTGGTTCTGATCTGTGTCTGAAGCAGGAAGTCTGAGTTGACAAAGAAAGTTGAACCACCTTCGTGATACCTGTAATCTCTGGCTGGGGCTTTCAGTTTTGTCGTTTCGGCTACACAAAGAAAGCCCGGCTATGTCAAACTTGCTTGGTGGTGCAGCCCTCAGGTGTTGGGGCCAGGGCTGGGCTTTGTCATACCGTGCACGCTAGTATGTTAGGGGATGATATAAAATTAAACATCACGATAAAATCTGAATGCAACCCGCAGTGCCGTTGTTTTGGTCTAATGCACATGGAGCTAGAAGCACGGCGGCGACCGAGGAGGAGGCGAATGCAGTGCATCGACCGACACAGTTGGGCTGGACCCGGAGATCTGAATATTATAATATATAATATATTGTCGTTGTGGTGGTGTCTGTGTCCGCATAGCAATTTAGAGATCCAAATATTCATCCACCGCCCACCGCTAACCCGAACCCAGCCTCCTGCAGGGGTCCAGGACTAATCCCGCCTCCTGTAGGGGTCCAGGACTAAACCTAACCCAGCCTCCTGCAGGGGTCCAGGACTAATCCCGCCTCCTGTAGGGGTCCAAGACTAAACCTAACCCAGGGTTCCTGCAGGGGTCCAGGACTAATCCCGCCTCCTGCAGGGGTCCAGGACTAAACCTAACCCAGCCTCCTGCAGGAGTCCAGGACTAATCCCGCCTCCTGTAGGGGTCCAGGACTAAACCTAACCCAGGGTTCCTGCAGGGGTCCAGGACTAACCCTGACCCAGGGTTCCTGCAGGGGTCCAGGACTAACCCTGACCCAGGGTTCCTGCAGGGGTCCAGGACTAACCCTGACCCAGGGTTGCTGTGTTCTTTCGTGTCAGCAGCAGCAGCATGTGGTTGCTTTTCTTGCTTAAAACAATTGGGTCTTATTTTTCTCCTGGCATCAGACTCATGGTCAAACAGAACCTGACGGTGGTCTGATGACCTTCACACAGTCACGTGGCCTCTCTGCAGCCGGGGTGAAGGTACTTTACTGTACCACAGGAGCAGGTGGCAGCATGGATGTTCAGCTTTGTGGGTCACTGGGGAGACACCATTATGGACCCGTGGACTGATGTTCAGCTTTAACTGGACCCGTTCTGGACCCCAGTGTAACAGTGACATCAGGCAGGACAGGAAGCCTCCCCCTATGGAGAGGACGCCACGGTTCAGTCACTGTGATCCCCAGAACTGCTTGGAGAAGCTCACACGTCCACCGAGCCGCACACACCTGAAGCTCTGAGCTCTGCCGTGTGTCCCGGTGGCACGCGGGCTCTCTGCACGGAGTCCTGCTGTCACCGTCACGCGGAGCGAAGCTCGCGAGCGGCGCCGTTAAAACGCGTCATTCCTCAGAACAGAAAATCAAAGTTTGCGTGGAAATTACCTTCAGTCGTCCCGCCATGGACGCAGTCTTGTCATTGCACTAAAGGGCACCGGACGCCTTCCCTAACGCGTTACACAAACACACGCTGTCGCAGCTTCCTGCTCATCCTCTCGCGATATTTCCGTTCGGGGTTTGGTTGGTGGAGGAGTAAGGCTGGCTGTTGACTCAGCTCCATCACTGCAGACAGTGAGCAGAGTGCTGCAGGTTGATCGCAGTGTGTTTATTTGTAGAGAAGTGAATGTGATGAACACACAGACATGATGGAGGTGAAGTCTTCATGTGACCCACTAATAAAAGTTGAACTTGTGCTTTCACCTTGTGTGATCTTCACTGAGAACACGATTCCTTCACTTTGCATCTTGTTTGTGTGTCTCCAGTGATTTACCTAATGCCCTGGGAACATATGCAGAGTTTTTCTGGAGAAAGCTCTCTCATTTCCATGTGACGGATCCAAGTGTCCTTCTCACTTGTTGTTGCAGCCGGCGTCCCTGCAGCACTCGCTGCTGTGGCTCTGTGTGCTCCGGAAACAATGGCAGTGATGCTCAGAACCCTCTTTTTGTGGATTTCAGCTGGATTTCTATTCACACCTGAAAAGTCTGAGGCCTGTACAAACGGGTGTGAGTTTGTTTTCAAAAATGCTTGTTTTGACTTCGTGAAGGAATCCTCCAGTTGGTCTGAGGCCAGAAGCAGCTGTGAGAAGCGAGGAGGCGAGCTCCTGAAGCTGATCAACAGCCCCGTCAGAACCTTCCTGAACGACATCAGCAGAGAGAGAGACACTGGAAACCTCACTTGGTGGCTCGGAGAAGGATTCAGAGGGGATGGCCAGGAACCCAGCACAAGTGAGTGATGCTTGTTTTGTTGCTCCATTTTCTTTTCTTTTGCAGTTCATTGATCCTGAAAGTCAAGAAAAGTCTGTTTAACACCCTGCTCTGGGCTCTGCATGCAGAGCTGTTTGATTTGGTCCATCAGTAGAGGCCTTGTTGCTGAAGTTATTCAGTGAGAAGAGAAAAGCACACATTAGAGTCCCAGGACCACAGAATGACTTCATTAACAGGGAGCTTCGTTGCTTTCTTGTGCAGCCAGTTGCGTTTCATTTGAATTTTTGTGATGTGAGCTCAAAGTGAATTTAAATATTTTTGAATACTTTCCCTTGGAGGATATACATGTTTTTTATGTAGCAAAATAAGACAAAATTGTTCATTAATAATTAGGCAATGAAGCATTAATCAGGCACAAATTGTTAAACATGTTCTTCCAACATCCAGGAGATGAACATTTAGACAAAACCAGCGATGTCAGCATTACACAGAGGTTCTGGAGAACTTTTATTATCGTTTGATCTGCTGACATGTGCCACTAACTGTTACTGTCCACAGTAGGCTTGAAATGTTTCAGGAAATGGACTTCACTCGTGTACACACTTCATCTTTACTTGACAGAAAATGATGTCTCAAATGGTCTGTGCACATACTTGAAGCTGAATCCTCTTCAGCTCACAGCATCTGACTGCAGCCAGAGGCGAGGCTTCCTCTGCACCCACAGTACGTCCTCATCACGCCTGTAACGCTGCAGCTGCTCTTTCCCTCCTGCATGTCTTCTTTCCTCTTTAAATCATACAGCTGATCCATTTTATTTTTATATTTCACCTTGCATTCAATATACTGTTCGTTAAAAGTGTCCTTTTTGTTTTGCAGTTCGCCGACCTGCACCAAGCACAGCGGTGAGAGCTCCATGTCACATCTTCAGCCAGCCAGAAGCCACGTCAACGTTCACACCTAATTTGCATATGTTTTCTTCACAGAGTTCAGTCGTGTCCAGTCATGCAACCAGATCTCGTAAGTTCGACTGAAACATATTCTGTCTCTGCATTCAGCAACGGAAACTAAAGTGAGTTTGTCTTTCTTCTCTCTTTCTTTTTCCACTTTTCAAACACGCCTTGATTTCAGGGCTCAAAAGGGATGTGAACGACATGGCTCTGCACATCTCCGACATCGACAAGCTCCTCGAGGTGAGAGAAGTCTCATTCACTTTGCATGCAGCCTCTTGACTCATGAATAATGAGAACTGAACAGAAAATGACCTTTTGGTAATCGTAAGTGCTGTTTTCTGAGACAGGAAGCAGACAAAGAGCTGCTGCGGATGGAAACCACTCCTGGAGAGCCAACAAACAACAACAGGGTCTGGACCTTTATTCTGGAAGCTATTTCAAAGTTGCTGCATTGTTCTGTGTGTTTTACAGCCTCCGTACGTCGTGCCACGTTACATTTTGTCTGCTTCTCCTTCTCACAGGACAAATTTATTCAGCATTTGTTGGCAGGCACTCAAGCCCTGACTCCACAGTTTGCTTTACAACACAATGACACCATCCTCCATATTTACAACTGCAGCTCTGCAATCCTGCTCCTCTCAATGACAAAGTGCGATGTTGATACCAACCCGAACCCTGAGGTAGGTCCACCTACCTAAATAACCTCGAGCATCACACACACACCACATGTGGCTGTTATCAATATCAAGCTCAGATGCTGCGTTTGTCCTCTCCAGTCTTTGTTTGAGGATATCTTTGAGATTTATCGGGTCATTTCTGTCCTGATGGGTTCAACAGAGACCGTTTTCCAGCACCCAACAGGCACCATTTATCAGAACAGGTTGGTGTTTTTGTTTCAGAATATGACTTGTCTTATCTTTGAAACCTGTTGAATACAAATCAGCTTTTCCCTCCAATCAGCTTCAAACCAGATGAACTCAGCAACCAAGTGCTAGGTTCAGAGAAACAGGGTCACGTGAAGCTGCCTTCGCTTGACGCGGTGCTTTCACATCTTGGAATATCGCAACCCATCACCACTCAGGTCTGTGAGCTACTGTCGTCATCACCACCAGTGTCTGCTTCCTTTCCTTCCAACCTTTTGAAGAACGCTCTTCTCCTTTTCAGTTTGCTACGTTCTCGGTGAACCCTCATCCGTCTGATGAAAACATATCAGGAACTGTCTGCAGCCTGATGCTCAGCAATGGAAAGTCAGACCTGAAGATCCAAAACTTGTCAGAGATGTTTGAGGTACAGTAAACATGAAAAGTGGGTCAGGGTTAGGGTCAGCAGTGCTATTTACTCTAAGTGGCACTTTCTCCAGGCAGTTCAACCGTGTGGTGCCTCCTGGTCAGCGCCGGTTTGACGCTGTGAAATTAAAAAACAGAAAAAACCCAGTAGGAGTGCCTGCACAGAAAATGAACCTTCCTCTGGACAGTGACGTGAGAAAAGCCTTGAAACGACATTATTAAGACACATACAGCTCCATCAGCGGTGGAGTTGGTGCTGAAAGGCACCGGCACCACAGAAACTGTCCACAGCCAATAAATGCACAACCACAGTAAAGAAGAACATATGTTGGTCCATTATTGTGATTTACATAAAAAACAGCCCACATGTTCTACAGGCTGCTGTCCAGAGGAAAACAAACAACACAAATACCAACTTTTATAAACTATCTACTACAAAACAGTGTTCCTGCTCACACAGCGTCAAGACTGAAAGATGTGATTTAATGTCATGAATAAGTGCTTTTCCAAACTAACTGCTCCACTATTTGATTATTTGTACACCTGAATATCTTTTCTTCCTTTTATAACCCTTTTCATTAAAAACTGCCTGTCGTTGGTCACTGTAGTCGATTTACCGTCACAGAACTACAGCCTGTGATTCATGTCATCCACGTTTAGCGCTTGTTGTTTACCAGCTGCAGCTCATGTCCGTGGTTTGCTTTTCCCTGCAGATCTTCCTGCCTCGTCCAAACGCTTCAGCGCTGTTAAACAGCACCGTTGTGTTGGAGAAGGACACCACATCGGTGACTCAGCTCAACATCACAGACCCGTACATGACCGTGGTCCTCAGTGTGGTGCCCAGCATCGATGTGTCGCTGGCTCTGACCTTGGCTCACGGATCACCTCCTGCCTCTCCTAATGCCAGCAACGTGGCCATCTTGAACCGGAAAGGTAACTGCCAGCCTATCGAGACCTGAGCGATTCCTGCCACTTTTTCTGGTTGAGTTTACATCTACTGGGCTGGTTCTTGGAGTATAAATGAGTATATTTGCAAATTGTTGCCTCAGGAGGCTACCGCTTCATGATAACCCCAGAGATGTTGCGTCACACTGCCGGGACCTGGTATGTTGACGCCAGACTCTACAATTCCACGTGGGAGCCTGGTTTGACACTGATGATCACTTCTTTTATGAGCAAGTGTTTGTACTGGAACGTAACCAAAGAGACATGGAGCACTGACGGCTGCAAGGTAGGCTTAGGCCAGGATACAGCTGCATTATGTGGCTGCATCTCTTTGCTCTGCATCTTCACCAGAGTTCTCGTTGCAGCAGTGGTTTCATACCAGCGTGTGATGTCCTGTTTCCGTCTCAGGTCGGAGACAAAAGCACCCCAGACCAGACGCAGTGTCTGTGCAACCACCTCACTCTGTTTGGGAGCTCCTTCTTCGTGATGCCAAACTACGTAGACATATCTCGCACAGCCGAGCTGTTTGCCACTGTGAATGAGAACTTCGTGGTCCTGGCGCTGCTGTGTGCTTTCTTCGGCCTCTACCTGGTCACTCTGCTGTGGGCCTGCTACGCTGACCGCAGGGCGCGCTCTAAGGTCAGTCCATGCTGACAGGCCTCACATGAGAGCATTCGTATGAGGTTTTAAGCCAGTGTGCTGTTTTGATGTAGGTATGAGTGGAAACATACCAAAACTGAGCCAGAATGTACCATCTCATGTCCTTTATGAATAGTAGAAACTTTGGAGAATAAATGATTCATGCACTGTACTCATGCACCACAATGTGTTGAACTGTCAGAGGAAGATGACGCTGCTGGAGGACAATCACGCTGCTGCTCAGTACAACTACCTGGTCGGTGTCCAAACCGGGCATCGCAAGGGCGCAGGGACCTCTGCTAACGTAAGAGTCTTCTCTCCTGGACATAGTTAGGATTTCTTTAAAGAACAGTTACAATTGAACTTGCTCACAGAAAAACAGAATCATCCCTTTCCTGACTGTGTCACTTCCATTCTGGATTATTATAAAATCTTTACTCGACGCCTCATCCAATCAGAGGGCCGTTGGGTTGGGTCATTTTAAAACACAACAAAATCAATAGAAACCAGGTTGGAAAGGGTTTTAAATCTATGTTGTGTTCTAGAAAACTACAAAGTTGCTGTGTCAAGCAGACAAACAGAACCAGTGTCGTGGTCCAGTGTCTAACCCTAACCCTAACCTGCAGGTCACAGTGAAGCTGATTGGCGCAGAGGGAGAGAGCACCATACACAACCTGACGGATCCTGAGAAGCCTGTGTTTGAGCGGGGGTCGGTCGATATGTTTGTGTTGGCCACGCCCTTCCCACTGGGAGAAGTGCGAAACCTCAGGCTGCAGCACGACAACTCTGGAGGTCACCCGTCATGGTGCTGTAGAGCCTGAGAACATTTCATTAGCAAACGATGCCTTCAGCTCCAACAGGGTTCCTCTCCATCCTTCTCTAACGTATACAGCTTCCCACAGCTGTCCACGGCAGCTATTTAAAGCTGGCATACGTCTAGTTTTGTGTCATTTTGAAGTGTTTCTTCCACATTGTACGTTGTTGTGCTTGGATTGGTGGACACGTGTCTACCTGGCAGGTGTCGCTGTGAGCCTGTGAGCAGGGCTGCTGGGCTGCATGCTGCTACGTTTGGTGCCTTTCTTGTCTGCTTCTGGAAACGTCAGGTCTGCCTCATCATGTAGCACAACCTTGTTAGCTCTTTCCTCATCCTGCTCTGAGCACGCGGCACGCGGGAGGATACGTATACGCTGTACTATGATATAGAAATAAGATTTAAATTGCATAAAAGGCTTTGGGCGACTGCAGCTTCAGTAAGACACTATGACCAATGCAGCTTCAAAGGCTGATTCTATCTTCTATCTTGATTTTTCCTCCAACACTGGAAGTCTCTCTGTACAGATAAATGAAAACATCAAAGCATCACATACATAATGTGGATGTAGAGGCTTTTACATTTTGAACAGTTTGCTGCTTCCTTGTGTTACTAAAAGATGAACTAACATCTGTTTTCCACCCATGAAACTCCTCATGTGGTAAACGTGCAGTGTTTCTGTTTGTTTGTTTCATCAACAGGTACATAAACAAGGTGACCGTTCAAGACCTCCAAACACGACATGTGTACCACTTCTTCTGCGGCTGCTGGCTGAGCACTGAGCGAGGAGAGGCCGTGACCAAGAAAACCTTCAATGCTGCAAAGAACAACGAGATTGCCAGCTTCAGGTCAGAGACGCCGCCCTCTTCTGAAATCAACCTTGGCAGCTCCTGACTGTTAACTGGCTGCTGTCTGCTTTTCCTCTGTCAGGAACATCTTCCAGAGCAGAACTTCCACTGGTTTCAGGGATGAACACATCTGGGTGTCCATCGTGGATCCTCCTTCACGCAGTCCGTTCACTCGAGCCCAGAGGGTTTCCTGCTGCATGAGCCTCCTCCTCTGCACCATGGCCATCAACATCGCCTTCTGGAACATTCCCGTAGACGCCAGCTCACCAGTGCTCTTCTCATTAGGTGATTACACAGTTTATGAGTTCAACTTTAATTTAATAGACCCGTTACCTTCAAAGGTTCATTGGAATCAGAAAACTACTCAGAATTTAAATGCTATCGGTGTTCTTGTCGGCTATAATTGTATTTTAGGGAACAAAAAACGACTGAATGCTCATTATGTCTAAGAGGTTTAGTATCGACGACACAAACTCACATGGTAGTTAAAATATGAGGAATATGATATCACAGACGTACGGTTCTTTACATCTCAAAGGCTGGACTGAAAGGTCAAAAGCTGAAGGCAGCATGTGAGCTGAAGCAGAACACGTGATCAGCATGTTAACGAGCTGTCGGTTATCTGTGGACGCCTCCGCATTCTGAACGGAAACGTGTTGAGATATGGAAGCAGAGTCCTGAAGCAGAAAGTGAAGACAACGTGGACTGTAGTGGTTCTGTAGCAACAAGGATGGATGGTAAATATTCAGATACGACCAGCGAGCAGGAGTCAATGAACTGTTTTTTTAGTGATTGATTAATTGATGAAACCCCTAAAAACTCAACTTAGTGTATCAAAGCTACACATTTAGAACAGCTCAGATAAACTCCTTTTAAAGGTGCACATCAGTGTAGTTCCCTCTCCACCCATCCTTCTCTACTGGGTGCAGCTGGAGCACACCGGCTCTACTTACGACTCTGTGCACAAACGATGTGAAGCTGCTCTGCTACACGATGGTTGGTACGCTGTGACGCTGGTCGAGTTCAGCCCCATGAGTTGAACCATTTCCGAAGAAGAGGAGTGATACAGAAAGCCCCCGCTGCTTACTTCACTCACCGTGTGTCTTCTGGCATTAAAAATATGTATTTGCATCAGAGGAGGTCTTTAATCTTTGGCCTTTGTGTCTTACTGCCACCGTCCAGCCTCCAGCAGGAGGAAGTTCAAGGACAGAAAACACAGAGTGACACAAAAAGCATCATACATCATACGTTTTAATTCATTGGTATTGCTGTGTAGAAATCTTTGCATGAAAGGGTTTATTTTTTGTAAATTCTTGTCCAAAAAAATCCATGATGAAGACCATGATTCAAAAACTATGAATGAAAAAGAGGAAGACTTCCGAGAAGGGTTAGCGGTTGAACGTTTTACGACCAGAGTGTCGAATATAAAACCGCTCCAGTGTTTTGTAGGTGGGAGCGACTGTCCCGTGCTGCAGCCAGTCTTTGGATGCTTTGTTTGTTTCATATCGGTCCAGGTTCACTGAAGATCACTTGGCAGGAGATCATGGTGGGGGTGGAGAGCGGCCTCCTCATGTTCCCCATCAACATCCTCATCATCACCATCTTCCGAAGCATCCGACCTCGCATCATTTCCAAAGCTAAAAGAGAGGACTCTGAGGAAAGCATCAGACCCGCGGCGGTTACCGTGCCAAGTGTTCTCAAGGTGCGCTGTGCATTACGTCATCACTGTGACTTCCTCTGAGCAGGTGTGCTTGTGTACCTGCCTCACAGGTAATGCTGCAGCCGTTGTAAGAATGCAGCGTGACTTCTGTCTCATGTAGGTACTCTTCCTTTTCCATGTAGCTGATTAAATAGCATACATGCTGGTCTTCCCTGCTAGGATACAGAGGAGGTCGTTTCTTTAGTGTGTGGGAGTCCCAGAAACAAGATATCGAACACGGAGCGACTGGAGACCACGGCTGACCTGTGCCCGGCCCTGGACAAACTGCATTCTTTCATCCAGAATATGCAAGGTAGCTTTTATTTTATTTTATTCATTTTTAACTGAAAAACAACAGACTTGAGTTAAACAGGGAGCCAAATTAGGACTAATACTAAGCATGAACTAGTCCTGTTAGAGCACAGATACATCCTGATCAATACACATTCAGAGGCCAACTGGACGTTTTTGTCCACGCATGCCGTTCCTGAAGCGAGGCAGCACTCTGCAGCGTCCTCAGCCTGCCTGGAGATTGTAGCCGCTCGCCTGTTATTTCCCGGAGAGATGAATTTTGAAAAGGGGGTCACAAATACTTTAATTTTAAAAAGGTTAATTTAATCCCTAAAACAACTGTGACATGCAGATTTTCTTAAAAAAGGATTAAACATGAGCTAAGGGTGCATTCTTTAGGCAGACGTGGTGATTATTTAAAGCAGCAGAGCGCTCATGTTCAGCCCAGTGAGAAGACGCAGCGTGGCTTTCTGGTATCGATGGTGAGAAATCAGAGCATCACCAGACTTCTGTACTGCTAGTTTTAGACACATCATCTCCCTCTGCACCGTCCTGCTGTGTGTAGCCTGGACAAAATGCTCCTGTCCTCTCAAAAGCAGACAGCTGAAGCTATTCAGTGCTGACTTGTATGGACGTCTGTCACAGGGGAGACGGAGAGCGACCCCCACTGGGTCTACTGCAGCAAGTTCCTCCTGGCTGCCCTCAGTCACCTCCTCACATGCCTGGAGAAACTGGATGCCAAGAACTTCTCGAGTCCAGGGGAATACCAGCAAATCCTCAGCCTCACCAACCTGCTGGTTCGCAAGGCGGAGATGGTCTTCAGCTGCCACCTGGCCTCCTGGTCAGCAGTCCGGCCAACACCAACATCAAAATGTCAGTCAATGCCAGAATGATTTGCTGCTTTTATTGAACCGTCTTTGTTCCTGGTGCAGCCCGCCTCCTGTGAAGAAGAAGAAGACGAGGTCGGTGGGCTGCTGGCTGCCCTGGTGGTGCGTGTTCCTGGGCTGGTTCCTGCTGCTGTCCATCAGTGGGATCTCCACTTACTTCACCCTGTTGTACGGTTTTCAGTACGGCAGAGAAAAGTCCATCAAGTGGGTCATGTCTCTGGGCCTGTCCCTCTTCCAGAGCATCTTCATTCTGCAGCCTCTCAAGGTGGGTGAAGATGGGAACAGTCAAATCATTTAGCGTTTATCCTAAAACCTGCCTTGTTTGACACCAGTTACTGGAGAAGATGAGATATTGGGCTTTAGGTAGAATAATGCAGTTAATTTAAAAGACTCTCCGTGACTTGCTGTTCACAGGTGGTCGGTATCGCCGTGTTTTTCGCCCTGCTGCTGAGGCCTGTCGCTGTAGAGGAGAGCGAAGAAGTAGAGCAAGTGCTGCTAGGTAAGAAAGCCATGATGCAGCCAATGTGAAGGCTAATCTGTCTTCCTGTACAGCTTTGTGCTTCATGTAACGGACACACAGCTTTGCCTCTCCATTGTCTTCATCTGTTTTAATATAAACCACATTTTGGTCTTCATAATGGTATTCAGAATGCAACAGATGGTAGCTTCCTCTGCAGAACGGCATCACGCAGCTTTCTGCTTTGTTTTCATCTCGTCAGACTCTCGTCAGCTTTGCTGCCACACGTAGCTTTTAGTGAAAAAGTCCTAAAAACCCACAGCTCACGACCAAGCAGCAGACAAACAGCTAGGTGTCAGCAGGGGAACAAGGTGGAGCATCAGCAGTTTCAGGTCAGGAGGGTGAAGATCAGAACAAAGCACAAAGGAATGAATATTGGAATCACACGTATCACGTGGACATAAAGGCAGCTCTAAATGAATAATAATAACAACATATAAATCAGTAAATGCTTACTGATGCGTTCACCACATCAACCTGCATCTTGTGTCTGCTGCCCCCAAAGTGCCCAAAAACCAGCTAGTGGAGCTCGAACCACATTTTGTGAGTCAAAGTCTTTAACTGTCAATCTGCTGCTTTTAATTACCTTTAAAATATCTGTTCTCCAGCTTTTCAGCTCATTCCTTAAACATATAACACCTCATACAACTAGAACTAAAAAAATAGCTCAAATATCTTGGTATAAAAAAGACTTAACTGATTAGTCATGCTTCATAAAGCTGACAGAGGCAGCCGCTCAGTGTTCTGCAGAGAGCGCTGACGTAATCCTACATGTCACTCTGCAAAGATCTCTGCTGACAGCTTTAAACCAGCAGCCGTTTGGTTTTCTGCTGCAAGCAGCTTCTTTCTCTTCAGTCTACCAACGTTCTTCAGTTCAGCACAGTCTCACTGCAGTGTCTTCTCCACTGAGCAGAGCAACAGGACAAGTGCAGACGCTACTCTGGCAAGGACACGCTGTGAGGACGCCGCATGGGAAGCTTCCTCCTCCGACGGGCGCAGCAGCAACCACCCGGGCTTCCTAAACACTCCTTTGCACTTACTGGAAGTTTGACTTTGTGAATGTAGACTTGTGTAACGCGTTCTGTTGTTGTGTATGTGTACAGAGTTCCAGCGCCTCAGAAAGCTTCTGTTTAAAGTTTGCTTCATCTTAAGGATGACTGCTGTGTATATGAAGGAGAAGCAGTCTGGGGGCCTGCTCTAAAAACACTTAGCTGTTCATTTCATGTCAGTTTAAAGAGGCAGTGGGGCTTTTAGATGTCAACAAGTGTGTGACTTATCATGAGTTATTTAGGTAGCAAACATGCCCTTAATTCAATAAACATAATCAACAGGCGGTAGAACAGGAGCTTATATCCAAACACGTCAAACATATAGAAAGGCAGCCTCATCTGCAAAGACAGACATGTTTACGTTGTACTTCATCATTAAGCTGTTTGATTTTACATTCATATCGTAGAGGCTCTTCGACGACACCAAATGTGGTGAAACACTGAATTCTTCTTGTTTGAAACTCATTTATTTGTTGGCACAGAATTATTTGCAGAAAGACTGATTTCATGAGCATCCAGAGTCGTGAAGGCCGCGGCGTGCTGCTGTGGGCGCCACACACTGGTTACACATGAACAGACGGTGAGGAGGAGTGGGAAGGTGCTTTTATGTCAGTTCATATATGAGAGCTAACAGTTAATTGATTTTCGTTTCACGTGTGTCACTATAATACATGCTGGAAGCGCACGTGGTGCCTCTTCATCCTGCTTCTATGAGCTCGGCTCTGAATGATTTATGTAACGCAGCGAACTACATTCAAGTTTGTGCTTTGAGGGGAATTATCTGCAGACGCTTTAATGTCCCGTCTTAGATCTGCTGTGCTTCTATGTAATCATGAATGACTAATTGGTTTTGGTTTCAGTTGTAGCTTCTGTGTGTATCATACGTGTGCATTTCAATAAACAGATCTAAAATCTTGTAGGACTAAATCCCTCCGTGAGTCTTTCAGCCTGACTAAGACCGTAGAGCTGAATATTTAAAGTGAATACTGAAGCCAGTATATCTGCTCACATTCTTACACTGGCCAGAACACCCTTCATGTAAAACTCATCACATCAGGATCACTTTGAAGCAAATTTCAGCATGTTTGCACAAAGTCATATTTTGCTGCAGCTAAACATCAGGATTTTCGCTGCATACATCACTGATCAAGGCCCACACAGCTCCTACCAGGTTGCTGAACTCTGAATCCTGGTTGTGCAGCTGTTTGGAACCACAGCAGCCCAAACACTCAGAGAAGCTTAAAACTGGCCTTTTACATGGAAATGAATTTCCATTGCATTCAACTCCCTGCCAGAGGAGTCCACACCATGCTGATTGGCTGATCATCCATCCATCATCTCTACACCTTCATCCTCACCAGGGTCATGGGGGGTGGAG
>NW_007578588.1:109862-129100 GCF_000690725.1 Stegastes partitus
GTGGACACGACTGCAGCAGGAACCGTCTTCATGTCATTGTCCATTCTACGTGAACCAGTGATGCTGGTTCCAGAGCAGCTGGAGCTACAGCAGCTAGCAGTAAGGCAGCAAAGCTTAGACAGAATCCAAGAAACGTTTCTGATGCTCCAGACTGAAAAAGAGCCTCAGTGTGCAGAGGAGGGACTACATTTTAAAAGAAAGAGTGATGTTGGTGGCGTTTGTGTAATCCCTATTACTGCCACAAGGGGGGGACAAAAGCTCCACACTGCAGGTTAAACATGAAGCTAGCTTTCTGACACAATCACTCTCACCACGATTACGAAAGAAACTCCAATAAATAACGTTCTACAATGAATTAGAAGATGGAATAATTGGGATATAAAACAGAAAAACAACATTTTTCATTCTAGGATTCCAAGTTATTATCAGACGGTGACGTTTGGAGACGGTGATGCACCAAAATGGGAGTTACACCTCTCTGTTTCCAGGAGAGGCTGACGTACCCTCTTATAGTGCCAATAAATGTCTTGTATAGTCAGAAATACTTTCCAACAAACACTGGATGTGAGTGTTGAAATCTGACAAAGACTGCATCTACAAAACGTGCCCCCACAGCTTTTAGAGGCTCAGTTTTAAGTCTGTTATGCTTGTGGATAAAAGAAGATTCTCATTTTTAAGATTCCACTCACACATTAAGGTAAGCCAGGTACTGACCTGGAGGCTTGAGCCGCCCTTGAACCTCCTCTGGCTGCCAGTGTTACGACCTGCCTCAAGACGGCTGCAACAACAGGAGAGACACACCAAGTTTCAAAAATTAAAGCTTGTCTTTATTCCCTTAAATTATACCAAGTTAAAAACCAAACCAATGTGGGGTTGTGAGAATACAGAGTCAGTGGTGTGTGTGTGTGATGTGTGCATGAATTATGTCTGTGCAAGTGTAAATGCAAACGTACTAAACAAAGAAAACTAACCCAGGAACACACTGGGTGTCACAGGTGCTCCTGATTACCTCAAACAGCCACTCACAGAACCAATAGCTGAGCTAGAACCACCCACAAGATACCAGATGACCTCAGGGGTCATCACACCCCCCTCCTTAAAAAAGGGGTTCCAACGGGATCACCAAAAGATCCAAAACCAGACAACCTACACACAAACCTAGAGCAGTTAGCAACCATATTCACTGAATAAGTCAAATGTTTACTGACAAGCCGATAAGCGCATACTCCAAACAGTCAAACAAATGTAGATTTCAAAGACCAACGCAAACGGTCAACCACAAACTGCATCGCTCACAACTTTGTTCCTCAAACGTCAGCCCAGCTCTCTGCACAACCACCGTTACTGGCACAACCAGGCAAGGCTCACTCTCCTCAAGCACAGCTGGCTCAAACAAAGACGACACAACCAAATCCCAAATGTCATCTATACTTTTCTTTCCATTCTCCGAGACTAAAATGATCAACTATTTGAAATAATAATCTGTCTTGCAGCCATACAAACCATAATTTTAAATGTGCCATCACAGATAGTCGAGTGCTAACCAATAAACACACAAATGAAGCTCTTCAGAGAGTTTCCCCCTGACTGTCTGACCAACTTACTAGAAACTCACCCCTAGTCTTCATGTGGTTCTGCGGTGGGTGTATTAAGCACCAAACCAGCGAGTCTGTGAAGCCACCTGCAGCAGGCAACCCCACAAAACCACACGGAGTGCCCCCGAGATAGCTGTCCAAAGACAACCAACGCTAACCGCTCCCACAGCACGACCAAAAGAAAAAACTGACACAACCTAAAGAGGACGTGTCCTTTAGCCTACCGGAGAAATCTCAATAAGTAGAGCATCGAGACAACAACACTCACCTTCTGGATGGCACCAAACAATCACTGTTAAGTCACAAACAACACAAAACCACCGCAGCAGAGTCAAAGCCAGCCCTCAGCTGGACCTCAGCACTCATCAAGATCACCAATGACCTCCTCATGGCATCTGATTCTGGACTCCTCACCATCCTCATCCTCCTCGATCTCAGTGCAGCTTTCGACACCATCTGTCACACCACCCTCCTCAACAGACTTTCTTCCATTGGCATCACCCACACCCCCTTGGACTGGTTCACATCATACCTCTCTGGCCGCACTCAGTTCATTCAACTCAAGTCATTCAAATCCATCCCTTCCTCCGTCAGTTCAGGTGTGCCCCAGGACAGAGCCCTGGGGCCCCTCCTCTTCATCATCTACCTCCTTCCCCTCGGCAATATTTTCCGCAAGTTTAACATTCATTTCCAGTGCTATGCCGACGACACCCAGCTCTACCTCACCACTACACCCTGGTCCTCACAACCCCCACCTCCCTCACCAATTGCATCTCTGAAATAAAAACCTTGTTCACCATAAACTTCCTTAAATTAAACAGTAATAAAAAGGAGGTTCTCCTCATAGGCTCAAAATCCACTTTATCCAAAACCGACAGCTTTTCCCTCAACATTGACAACTCCTCTGTATCACCCTCCCCCCAGGTTAAGAGTCTGGGTGTCATCCTTGACGGTACTCTTTCCTGTCAATCTCACATCAATAACATCACCCGGTCTGCCTACTTCTACCTACGAAGCATCAATCGCCTCCGCCCCTCCCTCACCCCCCACACTGCCGCCATCCTGGTCCACAGTCTCGTCACCTCCCGTCTGGATTACTGCAACTCTCTCCTCTTTGGCCTTCCTCACAAATCACTCCATAAACTTCAACTGGTCCAGAACTCAGCTGCCCGCATCATCACAAGAACTGCCTCTATCCACCACATCACCCCCGTCCTCCAACGGCTCCACTGGCTCCCGGTTCAGTTCCGCATTCAGTACAAAATCCTCCTGTTAACCTTCAAGGCAATTCACATCGAGTAAATACCTGAATAGATGTAGTGACCTCAGTGGACGAGCCCCCATTTGCTCGGTTCCTGCTTTCAGAAACGTAACTCCGACTGTCAGTTACAGAAGAACTCACGAGTAGAATGGATGGCAGTGAAGAAAACGTTTATTTACAAGAATTGAATAAATCAAATGAATACCAAAATTAAGGTTCCAAAAAGTGTGGGGGAAGGGTCAGCTGTGGGGTCGCGCCAAATCAGAGAAATAAATATAATAAAACAGGACCTAACTCAAATCTTTCTGTAAGAAACGAAAACAAAAGGCCTGGCTGTCTTATCTAATAGTGATAGAACAACAAAACTTACATTGTGGCATCAACCCATAACCTCGTGCATCAACATAAAGAGAACTACGTGTACTCAGTCTGACCTCAGCTGAACACCTTCAAACCTGACAGCAGCGTTCAATGTGTCAGCAAGCAAGAGGGCTTATAAAGCAGTATCCTCCACACTGATTGGACAACCGGCCAGAGCACGAGCCAATCACGCACTCCTCAGGAACTCACAGGCGGCAGGAGCAGGAAATCCACAGGTGTCGCCAATCTTCCAATAATCACCTGCAGGAACGAGGCGGCGAGGGGGACACACACAAATCCTCCACTCTGCACGAAACACCGGCTACACACACGACTGTTCGGCCTGTGCTGATCCGTACCGGGTCAGAACCATCAGGTTCCTTCCAGTGAAACGGTGACAGATGTTTCTCATCTAAAACATGAAGCACTAACCTTCAACAACACACCTTCTATGTTTGAGGTTTGTGTGTTCAGTGGGACCGTGAACCCGATGACACCTGCTGGTACTCGCTGCACATTACAGCCCCGGAAAGCAGGAAGAGGTCGAGAAAAACAAACTGCGTGGAGGCCTTCAGACTGTCCCAGTTCCAAATAGTGTTTTATTAAATTGTTATTTCAGTATACATTGGGAAAGAAAACTTGTTTTTTTGCAACAAGACACCATGATGTGTCTTCAGGTTTAGCATGAAAGAAGAGTCCAGCGTAGAAAAGACAGTGAGCAGATCACAGTTCAGTAGTGTTAATCAGCCGCCTCTACTTCCTCCCACACACGTACAACCTGTGGAGAACCGTGTCCTTCACCCAGCTGGAAGGCTTTTCAACAGGAGCTTGTACTCAAGGCCTCCGTCCGTTTGCCATGCGAGCAGAGCTGGGTGTGGTCAGGCTGCAGCGCCACCAAACACTCTGGCTCCCTTCTCCAGGGAAACCTCCATGTCAGGCGCCAGGACACACGGTTTTTTCTCCCATCTAATATGCAATTTTAAACTCAACACTTTTTTGAGGAGATTAGTTCTGGGTAAAGCATTTCAGTACAAAGTGTATTCTGATCAACTGAGACTCAACAAGTGTCCAGTCCTGATGGATAACAAATGCTCAGTCCTGGTACAGACCGGCAAGGCCTCTGATGAGAGATGGTAGCTAAGGCAGATGCAGTGATGCACATACAGTAGAAGACCATGCATACAATCACAGAGACAACACAGAACTAGGACCTCATGGACATATATTCAAACCAGGCTGGTACTGCTTTAGTCTAAGAGGATTTGCTCGTAATTTAAGTACTTCAGTCATAAAAAAGTGCAGGTATTTGGTAAAACTGACATTCAAAAGGGGAAAAAACTTTATTTGGAGATACTGTGTATAAAACAGATTTGTCAACTATTGAACAACTCCCTGCTACCAAACTCCTTCTGCTGTACAGTTAAATCATCCGTGTAAATAAGTCTATCTATAGAACTGTAAATGTATTATATTACAGATATCCATACACTTTGTCACTTTACATCTGTGTCCCATCAGCCCTGCAACAGACAAACACGACAGCTTTGCGTCACCACGAGCTTTTCTGTGATATAAATGCGTGTTGTAGAAATGTCCACAGTGCACAATGAGGATATGGCTTCTACACGTCCCCATACCGTCCTGAAAACACTGCTGGGTGGTAAAGCTGTGACTTCCATTCCCCACCGAAGTGGAGCGGCCGGTCGGGCTCGTCTAACCGGTCTGAGACAGGACTGAGTGACACAGTGGTAAAGATCACAGCGACGGGAGCATGTGCAAAGTAGAATCAAGGCATGTCCTGTAAATATGAGTCAGACCCAAAACCCCCGGGAAAGCACTGATTAAAATCTAAATCTGATGACGGTTTACCACACAGACAAATGGGAAAAGTTAGAAGTGGCTGTGGCCTTAAACGTAAGAATTTAGAGAATGTCCCATAAAGAAATAAATTAAAACACGTGGCACTCACTGGTCAACAGAAACGATGTCAGTGAGCATCCACACCCTCAATAAGCTGCTCAAATGTATAGACATGTTCAATATCTGTCAAATTACTTCAGCGTGTAAGGGGGAGGAGATCTACCCAAATCTGATTCAGAGCCTTCAACGTTTCCCATTTCCTGTTCTGAGCTGTGTAGGTGACGACACAGGTCTGTGTGTGCACGTGGGTGTATGGACCGGCTGCATTAGGTCTTCTTCTTCAGCTCCTCGAACCGCCGCGTTAAGTCATCAAAGTCGATGTCGTCCGAGGTGGTGGTGTTTCCGCCGAAGGAGGATGTGGGGAGAGTGTCGGGAACAGAGGGGAGTTCTGGGAGAGCGTTGCTGTCAAACAGGTGAGACGAAGGGCCCGGACCTGGAGAGGAACATGATCATTTATGCAACGGCACATCTGGCGTCCATACAACTACTACAAAACACCTGCGTGGAGCTGACATGACAGGAAAGGGCTCATGGCAAAAATATGTTTAGGATGAATCTCGTACTCTCATCAAAAGACAGGATAAACAGACCAAACCAGCGGCGAACAGCTCCTCAGCCTCATACATCTCATGTGTCTATGCCATCGGCCTCCACTGTTGTCTAAAAACACACCTGGGCTCCACGTTGCACCGGCTCACATGACTTAATTATGACAAGCACCGAATGAATAGCACACACACACTGTCCTGCTACAGCCGGTGCTCCCCAAAGTACCAGATCAGATCCAGATACAGTCCCAGCTGTTGCTCTGATCAGGACATTATGAAGCCACCTCAATACAACTACATATTGGTGACATGACAACAAAAGACCTCAGCTGGAGGAAAACTCTGCCAGACTGATTAACGGAGTGTTGGTTTCAATCTTTGATTTAAATGGGTTGATGATGAAAAACAAATGTAAAATATCATCTGTGTTATCCTGTAATACGAGGTGGCTGGTGGAGGAACTCACCTACGGCCTGAGAAGGAACAGAAGGTTTGTCAGATAGGTCATCAATCTGAAACGCAGAGGAAATCCGTCAGCCATCATGTCACACTCATACCAAACGAAAACGAGATGTGTTAGTGTTCAGAAAGAATTAACGATTACATTCAAGATATGAGAACAAACTGAGAAAAGAAAAACAAAACGGCAAAACTGCAGGGAATGTTTGAGAAACCATCACCTTTAGTTTGACTGATTTCAGGAATTAACGAGCCTAAACTCTCAACAATCCACTTCACCCTCTGGAGTTTTTATTCCAGCCCTGCTCAGAACACCTGGTCGAGCCATAGTTAGTAGGTTAAAACACTGGACCTTCATGCTCCCTACAGACATGCGCATGAAGCAGAACTTGGAATAACATCAAAGCGTGGAGGACAGGCAGAATGTAAGCAAGCCGAATAAACTGCTCTTCCCTGAGTGGTTCCCTGCCCTGTCCGTCTGTCCATCTGTAGGAACAGGAAGGGATGGGAGGGGTTCAGTCACTTACGGACTCATACGTGGGGGGAGAAGTGGGCAGCTGAGGGGGCTGCCCTCCTCCCATGGGGTGCTGGAAGTTGTTGTAGGTTCCAATGGGAGCATTATACGGTTCCTGGAGGAAAACCACAGTTAGACACAGGAAGTGTGAAGGGGGTAGCTGACCGCTGCACATTTACAGTCGTTCTCTCTTCACCCCGTACAAAAGTCAGAATCACAAAGTCTCGGTCCTTTCAGCCCACACGCCGTCTTTCTCTTAATGACACTGTCATCCCATCGCAGCAACCATCTGTAGCAACGCACGTAAAAGACTTCAAGCAGTTACAAAAACTGAACTGTATTTGTTTAAAGCATATGTTCCTTAAAAAAGAAATCCCCGAGGACAATCCACAGAGTTTTCTGTGGGCAGCTTTTGTTGGAAAGTTGGAAGCAAATGCCAAAAACCAAGTGGCCACAGTGGTATTAGACTGCTCTGATTGACACAGACGCTTATGAGAAAACATGATGCGAGTTGATTTAAAAAAGGTCACTGTTAGATGCTTTAAAAAATCTTAACAGCAGATGTTAAAAAATAAATAGCATGTAAACATAAAACTGCATTTCATGGTAGAACTAAGTGAGAATTAAAGGCCAAACAAAGCCGCTGATGATTAGAGATGTTCCTGCAGCATGAACATGTCCTAAATCACTGCAGTACTGTGCACTTTCAACTGTTTCACTGATTTAGTAAAGATCACAACAATATCCTACGTCTACAGCTGTCCATGTGATAATACATATATATATATATATATGTGTGTGTGTGTGTGTGTGTGTGTGTATATACAATAAATACTGTGCAGAACTCTCAGCAAGACCATTAGATCATTAGATATGGTGCCTTTAAAAACAATCACTTACAGCTCCTTTGGGTGGTGGATAGTTAAATGCTGGCATAGGCATGGGCATGGGCATGGGCATGGGCATGGGCATAGCAGCAGCAGGAGGAGCAGTGAAGCCTCCGCCACCTCCTCCTCCAGACTTCCTGTCATTGTCCACATCAATCAGGTCTGCCTCCTCTCCTTGACACACCTCAGGCTGCCCGGAGACACGGTGAATGGTGAGTGGGTAAACAAACAGAAAGCACAAGTTGATCCTTCATATGGAGCAAAAACAGATTCCTGAACTCTTACCCTGACCATGGCATCAGGCTCATATGGGACATTATAGTTCTTGGCGATTTCTATCAGGTAGCGCTCCACCAAGATCTTGGGAGGTGCCTCCACACTCAGCTTGTGCATCAGCTGTAAACAGATCAGATATCTGATCAGCTGCGGTTACTCGGTGAAAGGTTCATGCATGCTTAAACAGACTTATGGGCAGTCCCTGGAAAAACGCGTCTTACCCTATCGTTGACTGTGCCGATCTGGTTTGTCCTGCACAGCTTGCCGTACTCCTTGCTGTATTTTGCACATAGCTGTTCAGACACCTGAAAGAAGATTTGAGAGACTGTCAGTACCAGCTAAGGTATACATGGACAGAAGTAGTTCCATGATGACGGCAACACGGCCAGCACTCCATCAGACTTACAATTTTTAGTTCAGACACCTCCGACTGAAGACGAGGTGCTGCCCAGATGAGGGTGGACACCGCCTCCTGTAAGCCTGGATCCAGCTCCCTGACAGGTGAAACAGAATGAGTTACAACACATAAGAGCCCCCCTGGTCCCTACAGTCGATCGTTCATGCATGCGGGTACTTCAGGACTCACTTCATAGACTGAATGAGGCCAAAGCGAGCCAGCAGCAGGTCGCAGTACAGCTCCAGGATCTCCATGGCTTCCACCAGATAGTCCTCTCTGATAATGTGCTCCACACGGATTCGTGCCCGCTCATCTTTTCCTGATGACAGGTAATCGGCAATCTCCTTCCTGGCCTTCTGAGCAAGCTCGGCTTCATTTTAAATGTTGTGGACAGGAGTGGGAAACACAGTGTCATTAGTGTGGAACACAAAAACAAGACAAACCAGACTCCAACGAGTGGCAGCAGGACACAGGTGTGCTCAGGCACTACTCACTTTTCTTTTTCTCAAGCAGCTTGAGTCGGTTGATGACAAGCCGGAGATTGACCCTGAGCCTCTCGGGTTTGAACCCTCCTCCCAGCATCATTGTGGAGTGTCTGAAGAGGAGAGGGGAAGTGACAGCCGAACCGAACCTGTACAGTCCATCACACCCTCCCCCACCTCTGAACCAGTGAGTCACTCAGTCATGTGAGCATGACCAACCCAGCCCTACACAATGACTCCGCAGATTTACGCCAAACAAACACAGCACACATGTAAACACAGCGAATCCTAAACATGAAGTTAGCTGCTAACGAACACCGCCTAGCTCACAGCAGTTAGCTTTAGCCTGACGCGGCAGATAGCTAACAGGAAGCAGACATGGCGCCGTCTAATCCATTTCACGTTTTGTTTTTTCGTCTATTTATTTTGCCACAATATTGTACGTAGACACGTTTGGAAGTCCAAACCCGTGTCTGCGTTGCCGAACCTGGCCGATAGCTAGCCTTTGTTAGCAGCGTCCTGTCAGCGCTAGCCACCTAGCTGTCGCTCAGCGCTGGCAAAACATAAACAAACTGAGAGAACACTCTCATAGCCTGAATTAGTGGGTCACCTGAACGCGGTGGACGGTTAATAAAGCGAGAGGGACTCACCTGTGCGCGTGAGTCGAGCGTGCACACCAACTTATTTGGGTTTCTGTCTGTGTTTCGTCGCCTGGTTTACTTCCGTAATGATCTTCCGTGACGTAATGGGGAATTTACCTCCAGGGGGCGGGGTCTGTGACTCAGGCTGTCAATCACAGGTGGTGTATTTCTATATTGGTAACGAGTCTTTCAGGATGTATAATAAGCAGCACTGCTGTACTTACCTGTACTGTATTCTATTTGAGAGAGAGGTGCTGCTAACCTCTGGCTCACCTCCATGTTCTGATCATCCAGCCCTGAAAACATTCTCCAAGTTAATGAGATGTTTAGAGATGAATCTGGTTTAGAGCACACACAGCAGACAGCAGTGGGGAGACATTTATACATTCACTCAGGTTCTGCTCTTCAATGAAACATCGGGTCACGACATTACTGGAGTCTCCATGTGCATATATTTGAGGTTAATATTCAAATCAAATCAAACATACATGTGCAGCCTATTCACCAGACCTGAGTTCACCACAGCACTGTACACACATATGGACCAAAAGCAAGACCGGAAAAAGATTTGGGAAATCATTAGGAGAACAAAATAAATATAAAATACAAAAACACAAACAAACAAAACAAAACAAGGCAAAGCAGGAAAACTTGTAAGATTAAATTCTTCAATGAACTTAACATAAAATAGAAAAATATTAATAGCATTAAGAGCAATAGGATGCAAGTGAAAAAAATCTTCATATTCAGATTTTTCTTGAATATGTTGATGGGGAGGAACATGTGAGGGAAAGAGGAAGGTTATCTCAGAGCTTTGGAGCTGCTGCTTGGAAGGAATGATCTCCTTCAGCCACGAGCTGATCACAGAGCAGTTAAAAGCAGTTATTCTGAGGATTTCAGAGGCCTTCAAGTGGAGCTCTGAACAGCACGCAGGTACCAACCCATGCACGGCTTTACAACACGTTAACATCAGTTCTGTTCAGCAGCGTTCTGCACCAGCTCCAGACCAAACAGAGAAAACTCACCAGAACCAGGTGCAGTAGTTCAGTGAGCTGGCCATGTGGACACGACTGCAGCAGGAACCGTCTTCATGTCATTTGTACAGAGGACGGGTTTCAGTTTGGTAATTGGAAATATTGAGCTTTTCATTCCACTGCATTCACTTCACAGCTACATTTAGACTTTGCTCACAAGCATTTTACATCCAACGAGCTCCATGTCCACAAGAGACGGCAGTAACACCTGCTTACACATGAATCCATTTCTCACGTGAAGCTGCGACCTGCGACACATTCACTAAATCTGACTGTAGATGGCACAGCCAAGACAGGTAAAGTTTCTCACAAACGTGACGGGTTTTCGTTGTTTTTGTACGTTTGGGGTGTGACTGTGGATTAACACCAAATTTGTAGGTTTGAAAGCTAAAAGCACTTTGATGTCATACGTGTAGTATTCCAGATGTTCTGTGGTTTACATTAACTCAGCAGCCTCATACACACACTTGTTTCATCTTCAGACTTTAAGATGGCTTGTTTTGTTCTCTACCAGAAGATGGCCTCCCCACATCAGCACCAGTGTTCTCCACCCGAGACACTGAGCTCTGAGACCAAACACATACGTGACAAACCGATGGAAAAGCCCGAACCTTTGACCGACAGTGGCTCCGTTACACTGTGGAGGACTTGGCTGACGTGTCCACACACCTGAGCCAGACACCTGGTGGTGGTCCCTTCAACATGTCACACGTGTAAAGTGTGTTGAAGGTTGTTTTTTATTCGTTCAGCCTTCCATCATCTGAACACTCATGGTCCAAGCAGAGCTGCTGAGGTGAGCAGGGTTGACTCACCTGTTACTTTACCTCTGCAGCCTCCTTTAAAATGTCTCTGTATGACTTTGTAAGGAGGAAAAAAACAACTCCACTCGTGTTATGAGCAACTGTTTTAATCAAAGTAGGAACATTTTACAAGGACTTTCAGATTAACATACTGCAGCTTTCACATAAAAAGGAATCTGTACAAAAAATGTAGATAATTTACAGCAAACCATCACAGTTACTACAACTTCAGTTTGCTGACAGAAAGCTCTTTGCTTCTCTTCTTCTTTGCAGACTGGTCCTTTGCACCTTTGATCTGGCTTCGGACCTGGTCCTGCAGCTGAGAGAAGAAGGCTTGAGAGGAGCGCAGAGCCTTGTCCTTTCCCTCATCCTGAAACCAGGAAACAGAGGGTTAGCACAGTTCCAGCTGCTGTCGTTGTCTGTATTCTTATATATATATATATATACACAGTCGTGTTCAAAATAATAGCAGTGGTTTTTTAAAACGTGAGTAAAGCTCAAAATCCTGATCATCTTTTTATTTCCACCCACTGGGAGCACTGCACATTATATTTTACATGAAAACATGAAGAAACATGCATCAGCATCTGAATGACTGTTAATGAAGGACAGAGTGGTGTTGGGCTGTTCTAAACAAGAGCCACAGTGTCTGAAAGACAGAGAAAGAAATGTTCAGATTCAGCCTTCCTGTGAATCACTGAACTAATATTTAGTTGGACAACCACTGTTTGTGAGAACTGCTTGACATCTGTGCTGCATGGAGTCGACCAGCTTCTGGCACCTGTCAACAGGTATTCCAGCCCAGGATGGTTTGACAACCTTCCACAGTTCCTCTGCATTTCTTGGTTTTGCCTCAGAAACAGCATTTTTGATGCCACCCCACAAGTGTTCTGTTGGACTAAGGTCCAGGGATCGGGCTGGCCACACCTTCATCCTGTTGGTCTGGAACCAGAAGCTGCTCGCTGACTGGTGTGTTTGGGCTCGTTGTCTCGTTGAAACACCTGTTTTAAGGGCAGTTCCTCTTCAGCATGAGGCAGCGCGACCTCTTCAAGTATTCTGATGTATTCAGACTGATCCATGATCCCTGGTATGTGATAAATAGGCCGACACCACAGTAAGAGAAGCAGCTCCATACCATGATGCTGCCGCCACCGTGCTTCACGGTCTTCACCGTGTCCTGTGGATTCGGTGTTTGGGGGTCGTCTGCAGCCCTAGACCCAGACAGAACAACCTAGCTGTCATCAGTCCACTACATGCTACTCCATTTCTCTTTAGGCCAGTCGATATGTTCTTTGGCAAACCGTATCCTTTTCTTTTTTTAACAGTGGGACTCTGCGGGCTTCTCGCCGAAAGATTAGCCTCTCACAGGCGTCTTCTACCTGCCACAGGACTCACAGGTAACTTCAGACATCTGTGATCTCCCTGGAGATGATCCTTGGCTGACTCTTTGCCATTCTGGCTACTGTTCGATCCATTCGAATGGCCGTCTTCTGTTTTCTTCCACGTCTCTCTGCTTTTGTGTTCCATTGCAAAGCACTGGAGATCATTTTCTGCACGTCTCTATGCGTTTCCTCTCTCCAGTTAACATTTTAAATACAGCACGCTGTTCTTCTGAACGGTGTCTGGACCGAGCCATCTTCCTCAGGTTTTCAGAGAACTGCATGTACAACCTGTGCCGGTTTCGTCCTTCAGTCAGGCCACCTGAATGACTCACTGGTTGAACTCCACCCTGCTGCTGTCACCTTGAACGCACCCCTTCAGTTCATGACTCAGTCACACAGACTCTGCATGTCAGGAATGTTGGTTCTGTTGGGTTCTGTCTCTGCTACATCATTTGACGTGTGATGATGGAATTTCTACCAAAAACAGGCTGATCTGGTTACTCATGTTGGACTGCTACTACTTTGATTTGATTATTATTTATTTATGATTATATTTGATTTTTTTGTTCTTTTTTAAGCGTAGTTCTAAACAGCTGAGAGAACGCTGGAGCAGATGCTTTCCTCTACATTTAACTGTCCAGCTGTACCTTCTGAACACGGCAGTACATTTGAGACGTACACCGTATCATCTCAGAGATCACGTAAAGCTTATTTTGCCATTAAAATGCACAGCATGTTCCAGTGGTGGAAACACAGGCTGAGAAATCCGTAGGACTGCTTAAAATAGATGACCTAGTTAGTGATGTCAAAATGCAGCAAACATCAGCTGATCGGGCCGCGGCTCAAACTCACGTCTTCTCTGATTCGTTCTGTTGATTCAGGGGAGAGATATACATCCATCCAGCCGTTACCTATACACCGCTTAATCCTCATTAGTGGAGATATACAAATACTCTGTATAAATATGCTCCTTTACAGGCTGCAGCCTTGTTTCAGTGATAACATGTGCTCACTACTATTCATGCTGTAACATCAGACTGTCTCTCACGGGAACGAGCCAACTTTGGCCTCTTCATTCTCCTCTGAGTGCTTTCATCTGTAACCCTGCATTTCATTTGGTAGCCACTAGCTGGCGTATGCGCTACGTTTCTTCTGAAATGGTGAGATGTACAAAATGGCATAAACAACACATTAAGTGTAAGTGCCTGAAAATCTGACAAAGCACCGGTTCTGGATTCAGGGATCTGGTTCTGTTCAGGCTGCAGTCAGCGTTCACATCAGCTCATTTAGGTTTTAACTGTTTAAATCTTTGAACTTCACATTTTTAAAACGGACAACTTTGACTTGACAGTGCGACTCGTGCAGGTCCTGAAAGCAAACTGATGTGAGGAAGTCAAACAGCTCACCTTGAGGACCGTCGCTTTGCCTCCTTTCGTGAGTTTCTTCAGGCTTTCTGTCACTTCAGCCTTTGATGGCTTCTTGTTTTCCCCGATCGTGCTGGCCTCTTTAAGCTTCTGTCTCTTTTCTTTCTCCTTGATCTTCAGACGCTTCACCTTCTTCTTGTGGCGTCTCTCACGCTTCTTGTCTGTTGACGTCTTCTCTGTACCACCCAGCAAATCTCCAGCTCTGTTTTTCTCCTTTGGTTAGAGGAAAGTATTATTAGACTCGCCAAGCAACTAAATATGGAAAAATCAAAGTGAAGTGTTGGAGCTTGGACTGATGACACACCTTGATCTCCTCTGGTGCCAGCAGTGTGGCATCGCTGGTGCCGACCGGAGCCACCTCCTCCATGGTAACAGACGGGAGGTTGGACACCACTTTGACTTCAGGAACAGGCTGTGGAAAGAGGACGACGTGAAGGCAAACATCAGCAGCACTCACTTGCTTTGAATTCCAATAAATCATTCACATGTGTGATCTACCAACGCCCCATATTCCTGCTTTATGAGCCTGGAGCAGGTCCTGTATGCCCCCTTATGTCCAGATGCATTAGGAAACATGGGGTAAACTGAAAATGTCCCTGATTGGCAACAGAACAGTTGTTTTACTAACTGCTGTCAGGAAAAACTCACTGGCTTAGGTGTGAAGTGGAAGTTGGAGAGAGCGTCCAGCTTCAGGAACAGCGTGTCCATGAGTTTCTGAATCTCCACATGGGCGGGGTTCTCCTCCTCCTCTGTCTTTTGCTGAAATAAGAAAAAGAAAATGTACTCAGCAAAGGTTTGCATGTGCTAAGAGTAGGAGTGAGAACAAAATAAAAGTCAAACCTGAGTCTGCTTGAGATATTCCTGCTCGTAGATTTCTGCCAGACTCTGCTTGCTCTTCTCCTGGTCCAGGGTTAACCTCTTCTTGTACTCAAACACCTCCTCTTTAGGCTTCTCCTTGCGGACTACATCATCAAATGCCTTCCAAAACCCAAGTGAAAGACGTAGAGTTGTAAATCGAGCAACAGGAAAACAAAAACACTTGACATGTTTTCCAGACAGTAAGTAACCCGAACCAACCTGGTCTTTGATTCTCTGTTTGATGATGTCTTCCAGCTGTAGCGTGGTGTCCTCAGTGATAGCAGGAGCTGGAAGCAAAATCACAACAGTCACATTTTAATAGTAACTCTAATTAAACACTACAAATAACACTGATGTAAACAACCGTCCCTCACCCGTCCTGGACGCCTGCTCAAACTCCACATGTTCCTCCAGCATGCTGTTCTCTGGACGGGTCTGTGCCGTCACCTCTCCGGACAGCTGCCAGGGCTTCTCTCCTAAAGCCGCCTTCTCCAGCTCCTCGATCTGCTTTGCCATCTGCAGTTGGAAGCAACGACAGGACGTAACAGTTTCTATTAGGGAAGTAAACTCAGGCCCTGTGCTGGTTTGGGTTGGTGGGAGCGATCTGCTTCAGGAGTCCAGCTGGAAACTCATATTTATGGATTTGAAACAAGCCTTCAACACACATGGACCTCTCCAGGTAAATGTGATGCAATCATTTACCCTCCGTCACTCGGTTAACCAAGGAACACTTCCACTTTGAACACAGTTGGAGTCTGGATAGAATGCCATCAGATGGCAGTGTGCAGCTTGTACCACCTTCTTCACTGTCTCACCAGGATCTCTGGTGGCTTCCAGCTCCATAAACCAGGGAACAGCAGGTCAAAAGTGCCTTTAAATGCAGAGGAGATGCTTCTCGTGCCAGATCAATCTACACAAACTACTCCCCCCTGGCTGTACGACATAAAGAGGTTCTTCAGAGTTACACTCATTCATGCTGACTGCATAAAACAATGTCCAGCAAAACAAGTGTGACACAGCGCGTGGGCAGACCGGAGCTCAATGAGATCCTCCACTGGAAAGCACCTGTGAGAAACACCTGTGTGCACGCTTGGATTTGCTTTGTCGTGATGGTAAATAGTGAAGCTGATGATGTAGCCGTGGGTTCACCATAGCAGAAGCACTGAGCGTCCTGTGGGCTCATGCCGGTCTGTTTTAGGACTTGAGCAACACAGAAAGTGCTAAAGCTCATCTCTGATCACTGACCAAAGCCCTCCAAGCTCATCACTGTCTATCAGTTACATATTTAAAAGACTTTACCTCTGAAAATATTCCTGTTCTGCCTTCAAATGGCTCACATGAAAAGTCCTATCCTTGCTTCCTCTACATTGAGCAGATCTAAGAGGGAGCTGGCCAGTTGTGATATCAGAGTAATCCAGCCAGACAGAGATCCCTGAAGAAGATCCACACACGTGTCACCATAACGTTCTCATGTTTTCATTTCATGCTCTGTCTTGCAACTCTTGTCACCATTTTGCCATCATATGTAGATCATTTCAATTATGTAAAAACAAAAAGTAAAAGCAAAAAGCCATCTGCGTTCTTCTGCTGAGAGCACCATGATGTAAACACTTTAAACATCATGTTCACGTCACCAGAGAAGCTCCAGGGAATGTGAGTTTGACTAGTAAACGCTGTTCAGCTGCTTCTTTCAGGCAGCTGTAGCTGCTTATCAAACTCCATATTTCTCAGGTATCAGCAGGAAGCACTGAAAAAGTCCAAAACTGAAACTTGGCATCAGAATCCTGGTCTGAACCACCGTCATCCTCCTGATTCCACTGACTACGTTTCCAGAGCGAGGCCTTCCTCGTGTTTAGCTGTATTCTCCTTCATCACAACACAAACGAAGCTTCGGTGCATCAGAAAACAGATTTTCCTAAAGACAGCGACTGGCCAATGAGACAGGTGCAACCTCGGTACCTTTTCTTGCCGTTTCTCAAATGATGACTTTGATTCGGACTTTGCTGAGCTCGGCGCTCGTCCTCCAAAGATGTCCTCCAGGTCCTCTCCTTCGCTCTCGTCATCCGCTGACTGATCAAAGGTGACTTTCTTGTGAGATGCTTTGGACTGGCTTCTTTCTTCATCGCTGGCAAAGGGCAAACACGCTAGAATCAAGCAAACATGCTTCTCCCACACATCACTTCACAGATTTCATCATTCTTTTGCTCACACTTACTCATCATCACCCTCCTCTTCACCATCATCTTCTTCGTCATCCAGCTCTTCTTCACCTTCCTCCTGGCCTTCATCCATGCTGTCATCCTCTCCATCTGACTGCTCGTCTGTTTTAGCTGGCTCACCATCCACAGCATCAAAGAAGTCCTTGTACTTGAGATTCCTGGAGCTCTTTACCTGTCAACACAAACACCAACCTGGATATTTACTTCACTCTGTACCATCAGGACCAAATGAACTACGTGAGAATCTGTGACAAACACATACAGTCTGTTTCTGCTGCTTTTTGGTTGAAAGTATTTTAACTAGGTCGAGATCCTCATCCTCATCAGAGGGCAGGTCCTGAAAATAGTCCACGTCGTCTTCATTCTCCTTTCCCTCCCGCTTGTCCATGTCGTCAAGAAATGACTCCATTTCTGACAGTTTGAAGAACTTATCATCCACCTCGGAGGGAACCGTCTTGGTTTTGGTGCCTGTCCTTCCAATCTCCTTCTTCTGCTTCTCTCGTTTCTCCAGAGCATCCACATCAAAGTCTAAATCAGAGTCCTCTCCTGAGTAATCCTCTGCTCCGTCTGCAGCCTGCGCTGCCATTTTCTTAGACTGTTTAGGGATGGGTGGTTCCTCAAAATCATTTTCATCATCTGTTGCTCCTTCTTCCTCGTGACCATTCTCCTCCTCGTCTTCCTCCTCCTCGTCTTCCTCCTCCTTGTCTAGAACAGTCAATGTCTCGTCTGACACAGCTTCATCAATTGCATTTTTAAAGTGTTCCAATACAGAATTGTTCTGTAGCTCCAGTTCCTGCCAAATCTGCTCGTCATCAAAGTTCTCCACCACGAGCTGAGCCAGGGGGCTTCCTCTGTAATGTGCAGGCTCCTGAGCTTTGTGGAGGTCATACAGGGTCTTCGTGAGAGAGGTGAAGTCTGCTGCCACGCCATCCTGAAGGCTGCAGGAGGGAGAACACACAACCACATTAAACACCTACAGGTGGATGAAATAACAACACAGCTCAGGATAACGGAACCCAGAGACCACTTCCCACAGCACGCAGATCAGATGAATGTAGATGTGTGAGGCCCGCTGGCCGACTGCAGCGCCGCCCGGGTCGTGGACACCTGAACTAATTCAGTGTGTGTTCATGGATGTAACACAACCTTTCCAGAACCTCTCGATAAAGAACTAACAGCAGCGAACTGAAACTCCTTGTTTGTAGATTCAATGCTTGGTGTAGATCTAGAAGGATGCTGCTGATATCGATGGTATTTATTTTAAAATGACAAATCAAACTATGTCTGATTAGAGCATCAGTCATCAGCCTTGTTCCTGACAGATGGCAGCAGTGACCCGTCTCTAAAGCAGACTACAGACCCAGTTATCCTCCGAACAGCCTGGAAACCTGCACAGCAGACTCAATCTACAAACTACTTGGTTTCCAGAAGCCTCCCAAACTGTTCCACTGCCGGCAGCTCTGTGATTTCATCGTTTAAATCTCACATAACACATCAGTAAATACAGAACATGACTCTACTGGATCAGGAACCGGACTGCTCCTGTCTGTCCCCCTCCTGAACAGAACCGGACCTCTGCAGCCAGGCACACGTTCAGACATGCAGGAAACTACAAGGAGGTTCCATTTCCGGTGGTTTTCACCGATTAAACAACAAAACATGACTTCATTAACTTCTACTTTTCTCATTCAGTCGTTTCTACATAAAATACTTTTGAAGGCAGGAACATCTCCGGAGGCACGTTCACGTGTTGATGCGTCCGTTAGCTTTAGCCGGCTGTTAGCTCGTCGGCGCTTCTCTCCAAACACGAGACTCAAAAACACATTGAACAACAAAAACAAACAAACAAACAAACACTCGCCTCAGGAAGTCCTCTGGCTGCGCTGTGCTGGCATCTACCGCCTTCACACACTCTGCCAACACACTCCACACATCTGCACTAGCCATGGTGTCCCCACATGTGATCGTCTGTGTCGCAGGTAAACAGGCTCCCCGGGAAACTCTTCCGCTGCCGCTTGGTTCCGAGCTACAAACATGGCGTCCGCCGCGCTGAAGGTTGCAGGTTGGTCGGTGCCGATAATTCTCTGAATAGCTTCTGTTCCAGATGTAGTTACTGTCTGATCCACGGTAGAACCACAGAACTTTACACAACTGTGTTGTGGGTGAAGAGGACGAGTTCCT
>NW_007578588.1:129744-204506 GCF_000690725.1 Stegastes partitus
ATAGAGTCCATCCTATAGGAACTTCTAGTCATCTGTGTCTAAACCGTGACATTTGGCTTCTTTGTACATGAAGCAGGGATCATTTCACTGAATGTGAATGTTATCTAAACATGGGTTTAATTCTTTATTTTATAATCTAGTGCAGATTCCACAACATCACAAATATCAGGAAATGTGTGTTAAATTGTGCGTTTATGCATCTATAACATTTCAGTTTGTGCATCCATAAATACTCGTCTTTAGGTCGATATGTAAACATCATTAACTTTAAGTGCAGGTTTGGAAGGAGCTGGTACAGAATGTGCTTTACCTGTTTGTTGAAACAGCCACTGGAATGAAGCCACTGGTATTTATGCAGCACAGAGTCAGCCACACCCTGACAGGTACAAGAACCGAGGCTCAGACCCAGCAGGTGTCTGTGTGATGATGAAGGCAGATATCACAGATGGAAACCCTACAAGACTCATATAGCAGACAACCTTATCTGACTAGTAAATATGGAAGCTGTGACCCTATGGTATGATTGATGGGGATTAATCTGACTACTTTAGAAATAAAATCATGACTCCAGAAAAGCATACAAGGTTTTCTTTCTTTCTTTCACTTTCTGACGTATATCAGATCACAGTTTCCTTTTAACTACAGTAATGAATCTAAATGCATGGCAGAAATGCCCAGATAGATGTCCAGATGGCCATAAGACCAGGACGGCTCAGGTAAAGCATGTCGGCACCGTGAGAAAAAGGGGCTCGAACTAAAACCACATCAGAGAGAAATAAGTGAAATCAGGCAACCGCTCGATAGCCTCAGGAAGAACTGAAAGCAGGAGCAAAGGTGAGCCTTTAACAATGATTTTAAACTGCCAGCAGTGGGACATGATCTGATAGAAGAGAAGGGAGACTTTTCCAGAGCTTCGGTGTCACCTTTGGTTCTGCTGGACTGATGTCAACACAGCTGCTACCGTTCATCTCACTGTGTTTTCATTTGTTAACTCAGTGGCAGGCATTTCCAGATGTTCTCGTGTCGCGCTCCTGAGGGCGCGTTCAACGACGGCACCCGTCCATCAGGGCGTTCCTGGATCCCTGTGGAAGCTGGGGAGGCTGAACCACATCGCCATCGCCGTGCCTGACATGGAGAAGGCCACGGCTCTGTATCGGGATGTGCTGGGGGCCACAGTCAGCGACAAGGTGCCCCTGCCCGAGCACGGTGTCTACACGGTGTTCGTGGAGCTCGGCAACACCAAGCTGGAGCTGCTCCATCCTTTGGGGGAGAAGAGTCCCATCTCCGGCTTCTTGCAGAAGAACAAGTCTGGAGGGATGCATCACATTTGTATTGAGGTGAGACAGCAGTGTCAGCATGTCAGAGGGACCCTGGCGGACTGTGTGGGTCCCACTTGTACCCTCGGCTGAGACGTTGTGTAACCATGACAATGCAGAACGCTGTTATGTGACGAAGCAGGTGAGTCATGTCACTAATAGCAGTGATGAAGGCTCTGCTCCATTTATGTGTGCAAGTGAGTCAGCATGCATCACAGCGGACAGTCAAACCAGGAAAACACAGGTGTGTCCTGGTTCTCTGATGGCATGTACACACCTGAATAGCAATTATCCACCATCCAATCAGTGTTAGTTCTGTCTGCGTTTGATGAGTCTGTGTCATGAAAATACTCTAATGTCACAATTATAAATTCAATCAATTACAAAAACATAAAAATAGCAGGACCTTTATGCTTTAATTAATCAGCTGTTCTACTCTGTCCTAGAGGTGTTCTTTTGGGTCTTAGGTCTGGAGACTGCACCTTTACAAGGAATGCCAGCGTTTACCTTTTAGTAGAAGGACACTTGGTGCATCTGGTTAACTAAGCTGTAAACACAACCACTATACATTGTTTATGAACAAACGGCAGCAGCTTGTTAGATGTCCACAGCATTTATACAGTCAAAGATCAAATGTCATTGATGATGTTGGCCTCAATAATCCAGCCTCAAAATGTTTCTAATGTTCTCTGGACCAGGTTCACACTGAAGCCGTTCCTCCATGAAGTCGGTCAGAAACCTTTCAGGTTTAACGGAACGCGGCGGCGGCAGTTTGTCAGAGAAAAGCACCGTTATTCTGTGTGTGGATATTCCAGAAAATTCCCGTTTCCATCCGTTTAAATGAGCCTCATAATAAATCTTCTCCAGTAAAGCTACTTAAACTGTTGTTGATCAGTCCTGACGTTCACTGAGAGCATGTGTTCTGGGTGAGCTGGTAGCAGGAGGAGGTCCAGTGTTCTGAAACCAAAGCTAAACCTCTCTGTGCTTGGACACAGCAAACGCAGTGCGAGTCATACTTTATGGTAAAATATGATGAAATGTGCAACACGCGAATTGTAGAAGACGAACAGTTGACAGAGTTGTCCTCTTGGCTGCAGGTAGACGACATTAACGCTGCAATAGCCGACCTGAAAGCAAAGAACATCAGAACTCTGTCAGCGGAGCCCCGGATAGGCGCTCACGGCAAACCTGTCATGTTTCTTCATCCTAAAGACTGTGACGGTGTGCTGGTGGAGCTGGAAGAAGCGTGAACATCTCCATCTGGCAGGAATCATGGGAGATGTTGATCCACATTTCTATCTTCCACAACAGTGTGATATGTGGTCATGATAACAGCTCTTCCTTAGAGCACTTCTCTTTTCAGGCACATTGTTCTTCCAATTCTGTTTCACTTCTGTTCTTTACTTTCCTGTTTGGGTCAGAATAAACGATAGTGTGGTTGGTGTTTTGGTAGTTCCAGTGGATGCTTCGTGACTGAAGCTGCAACGCTGCGATGGCAGTACGTTTGTGTGTAACGCAGTAATGTGATGCTTTCCTGTCACTGCATCACAGTCTGAGCCTTATTCCTGCCATGAAATGTTTCTGTGAAGTGCTCTTTGGGTGAGTTTTCACCCACGTTGCCGTTGGCTTTGTGCTAAAACTTTATTAAAAAGCATTACAAAAATATCTCTTGTACTTCATCCTTACTAGCAAACTGCTGCCAGAACGTTTGACCCATGTCAGCGCTGGCAGATACGGAGGAGATGGATGGATGGAAACTTCTGAAGAAAGTCATAAAAGATTCTAGCAAATATAAATCGTGTTGGTGATCCTGACTGACCTGAAACAGGAACCGTTTTGTCTGATTTAACGTCAGACGGTGAGAAAATAAAGATCGTGTGTCTGTTCATACAGTGGATGTAACCTTCTGGTTTCTACTGTTTGTTGTTGTTATTCAGGTTGGTCACCTGACAAATAGTGTAAATAATAAAGGACTGCATTACTTTAAAAGCAATGAGAGCGTCACAGCTGTTAGACCGACTCCATGCATCCTGCAGGGAGCTGAAGAGAACATGTTGAATATTTAGAAGCAGTTTCAGACCTATCAAAGGCCTACACTGTGCTCAGTGTCATACAAAATGCACAATTTGTGATGTTTGATCATTTTTAAGCACGATCACGACACATTTCTAGTTTCACTGATGCAGGAAGACACGTCGATCTGTTTCAGAGGAAAAGGGCTGATCTGCATAACAACGGTGTAACCTTTAAATATGTGCTCTTCTGTTCGGTTTTCCAGATAGGGTGCTAGTTTTTGACTTGTAGGTGAAACCCGAATAGAGAACACAGTACCAGAGCACAGTGTGGTGAAGCGGTCCAGTCACTGCTTCTCAGCCTCCAGTAGGGCTGTTCGTTGGGTAGAAGCTGGTTGACCAGCCAGGACTCAGTGCTGCTGGTTGTGGTGTTCATTCAGCCACCACTAGAGGGACCCACTCCTGCATCCGTGACAAAAACACGTCTGGATCACAGAACGGGGAACTCCTGGTGACGCAGGCTCGCTCTTACAACATGTTGTTATGGAAAGAATGAGTCCGAGGTGGACGTTCCGTGATTTACTGTTAAAGCTCTTCAGAAAAACAAGCAGCAGCTTTAGGAGCTCCTGTTTGCCACTAATGCTTCAGGGAGCCGTGGAGGCCCGACGGCCGACGGTACTACTTAGCTCCACATCGAGCTGCTTACTCAGGAGCTCTGGTGTACACTTTCTGGAGACCACAGGCTCTGAGGAAAACTGTCGTCATGTTCTTCACGGTCAGATAAACACAGTGATTATGTTCCTGCTTGGGTTGGAGTTTTCTTGAACTACCAAAACCTTTGTTCTCCATTTAACACAATGAGAACAGCCAGAGGTCTAAAAATGTTGAAGTTGTGAGAATAAAAAGCCCCATTACTGGGATTTGCATAAGACTTTTACCCAAAGGTGTTAACTGGCTGCCCAGTTCCGTTTTTTGTGTGGTGATGGAAGTGAAAGAGATCGCTGGTGACAGTTTCAGTTATGGAGCTTAATTTAGACCAAACATCTGCACAAGAAACAAAAGCCATCAGAATCCAGAGGGTTCCATTTATTTGGTCGGATTAACAACTCCTGGCATAAAACACAGCAAACGCATTAATGAAGGAGCGTAGCAGAGCGCGAGGTGAAGGACGGAGCAGGCTGTGAACACACCAGCTCACAGGGTTCATAGAAGTGGAGGAAACGGCGCTAATGACATGAATAAAATGGGACGCTGAAATGACGAGCCAGGATCATGCAGATGGCGTGAAAAGCAAGATACAAACATACATATAGAAGCGTTTAGAAATGTGGTGTGGAGGGATTTAGCTGCTCTCTTTGCCCAGAGTATGTTTGTCGAACAGGTACTCTGCCATGCCGTTCTGCGGGGCGCCCATGCGGCGCAGGTTGGTCACCCAGTCCGCCAGCTCTTTGATGGACTTCACCTGCTCGTCCAGGTAGTGCGTCTCGATGAAATCACACATCTGAAAGAAAGAGTTTTGTTTTAAAAGAAAAGAGCTCTGGCACCTAAACTGACAAAACTGAATCTCTGTATTGTCATCTTGCATCGAGTGATAATTCTTTCCAGACTATCAGACGAGGATGTTCTGGAGCGGTTCAGACACTTGTGGCTCTGTCACAAGAAACTTGGCATGAATACTGCGACAGCCGAGTCAGATGGAGTCTGCCGCAGAGCGGGTTTACGTTAAACCATGCGACACAGACCACATCACATGTTGCACAACTAAACGTTAAAATGTGCAGAATTT
Organism: Stegastes partitus; assembly: GCF_000690725.1. Taxonomy (NCBI): domain Eukaryota; kingdom Metazoa; phylum Chordata; class Actinopteri; family Pomacentridae; genus Stegastes; species Stegastes partitus. Next base: position 134,859 of record NW_007578588.1, read on the forward strand.
GTAGATAAACAATCTGATTTCTGTACAACTCAGACGTCTTCAGCAGTTTCAAAGTCCTTAAACATGCCTGTTCTAATAAGTGATACCTTACTGTTGAAGATCTGGGACTGGTTCTCACCAACTAAAACCTTTATGGTGCTTTGCAGCCGTCCAGCCACACTTCATACTCACATGTGGGTCGTTGTGATCGGAGCAGAGCTTGTGCAAGTCGAGCAGCGACTGGTTCACGCTCTTCTCAAGCTGCAGGGCGCATTCAAGAGCCTCGACGCCGCTGCCCCACTCGTCCCTGTCTGGCTTCTGCAACACAGCGATGGGACACTCAGTCATGAGCCGCAGGAGGTCAACGACCCGATCCAGACAGCAGGCTTTCTGAATACTACGAAGCGGGTTTGCAGTTTAACGTTTTACTCAAGCTCGGGGGTTGTGTTTGCGTGGCCAAAGAAGATAAGCGGCACGGCACACTCACGCCCTCTCTATCGGGTCGGGCTTACACTGCCCTCGCTATCTGGGCCTTATGATAGCCCAGAACAGTCTCACACCCAGGCGGAGGTTAAAACACACCTTACGCTGCATTTATTTTCAAAGCCCATACCCTGATGTCTTGTAGGAAGATCCTTCCCCCCCTCTGGTTCTGTAGTTTCATCAGCTTCTCAGCGTGCTCGCGCTCCTCGTGCGACTGGTCGCGGAAGAACTTGGCGAAGTTGGCCAACGCCTGGTCGTCCCGGTCGAAGTAGTATGCCTGTGAGGAGCAAAGAGGGAAATGTTGGTGCTGCTGGAACTCGTCAAGTCGTTCACGTGAGGCCGACATGGCTTCAACGTGTCTGAAACACGACAGGTGGATGCACTCGTTCCTCCACGCAGCTACAATGAGCCATAAACGAACAGAACAGCATTTAATGAGGGTGAGCGACGGAGGAGGCATCGTACCCTCTGCACTTGTCTGTGTGCCATCTCAGAGGGAACTTCAACCTTTGTTCTATTGCTCAGCGACACAACGTTCAAACAGCAGATATCTAACATCCACTCACTCACAGGTGTAGTGAGTTCATACTGCTGTGGAGACGGTGTGATGGCCGTACGCTGCTCATCCAGACGGCCACACGCGTGTTGTCGGCACACTGACCACATGGATGGTGGATAAGAACACGCAGCACTACAGCTACGGAACCACGGTCCATCTGTTTATAAGCAGCTGTCATCACTTCTCCATAACAACAGACAGACACAGTTCCCCTTCATTCACCACTTCTCCCTGTCCCACTATCTGCTCCTGTCCAGCTGACCCTCTGCTTCCTTATCACGGGTCGACCGGCCCGACTCTCACCATGGACAGGTAGACGTAGGAGGCGTACAGCTCCAGGTTGATCTGCCTGTTGATCGCAGCCTCGCAGTCCTGATGGAAGTTCTGTCTCACTTGGGAACTCATGGTTCTGGAAAAAAAGGAAAGATCACAATTACCATCTAGAAAAAATATCTGAGTACTCTTTGAATATTTAGACAACGTGAAGATGGACCGGGTCGCCACGGCAGTCCTCTACTGAACAGAACTGAACCGTTGTCTCTGCGGTGCGTTATCGGAACCTGAATACAGGAGTTTGGGTTTGAGATTACCGACAATACCACTCAGGCTGTAAAATGAGCCGAGCCGTATATGCACAGTTCTACGGCTCGTGTTCTGCTCATCCCCACATAGAACACCAGACGGACTGTCGGTACCGTCCACACACTGCGCATGCTGTTGTCTCATGTGGACCTGTGTCTGTTGCCTCCTGACTTCATGGTCACGGCTATGCACCAGAACTAATCCCGACATGTGTAGCCTCACTTGGTACCGATGGCGATTCTGTTGATCAGAATTCTGATTCTAGTCCAGTCTTTTCACAGCTGCCGGTACCATTCTGAAGCTACAGATGTTCGGGACTGGAACTGAGAGCTTCGGACCCTAACCCGAACCTCACACCACGGACCCTTGTGACGGGTTCAGAACCATCTGTGGGTGTGCTGCTGAGCGTCTGAAGCAGAACCAGAGCTGGAGGCCGTGGTTCCGGGTTTCATGCTCCAACCGGCCATTTCCTGAGCTGGTGTGGCCCGGATTCCTGTTGTTCTGTCAGGCAGCATCTCACCACGGAGCCAGCAACCAGAACCAGTCCAGAAACGTCCAGCGGTTCCTTCGCCTGCTCGAAGAGTCGCGTTAACGGCGACTCGTGTGGCACCGGAAGGTCTGACGACACCTAAATATAAAACCCGGTTCTGCTGAGGAGGTCCCGGGCTGTTCTGGACCATGCCTGGCGCTGAAAAGACTGCGCAGAGTCTGGACAGCCAACTGCGCCACGGCCCACTGGCGGCAAGGTGATGAACGGAACCAGGGCTGCTAGCTGGACACGGACCAGCACCATCGCAGAGCTCGGTGCTGGTCCAAAAGCTACACACAGACACACACATATGCGAAGACTCGAGACGTACAGGTGTGTTCTTACCAGTGTTCCTGGCAGGTCGTCTCGAGAGGAGGTCAAAGCTGTCCGCGCGCCCCGTTAGCAAAACAAACAGTTAGCTTCCAAGCTAAGTGTGTCGGACAGCCGAGCTAGCTGACGCTGACCGTGCGTGAAGTCGGAGTATTGGACGCTGTCGGTGGAAGTGGCTGCTGCCGTCTTGCGGGGTCTGAAGACAGTTCAAAGGTTTCCGTTCAAGCACTGTTGAAGCAGGTAACCTTCACCGTCCGCTAGCGAGAGGATCGTCTGAGTTCGTGGCCCGAGCGTCCCCACATAAGCCAGATGGTATGGGCCGTGACGTCACTAAGGAAGAGGGCGGGGCGTACAGGCTGAGCAGCAACCATAGTAACAAAGCACGTGACGCACGTACACTTGTTTACGTGAGTTTTTCTAATTCATGCCACTGACTGGAGATCAGCACCGGGCTGGAGGTACCGCGTTCTGTGTCCAGTCTCTGTAAGTTCCACCTGATTCTGTCCGGCCCAGCAGGGTAGAGCGCTGTTATACAAGTAATTAATGCAATTAATCTCAAAATATGACCCTGCTCAATGACATCAGTCCTCCTGATGTCTTCTTAGGCACATTGAAGGGGCTCCAGTCCCTCTTTGGCAAGTGGAAAACACGTGACATGAACTGGTCCTTTGCAAACCACTGGACTGCTGCTGGAGGGCACAGAGCAAGTACAGATGTAAGGATGTTCGCTCCCGGTCACTTATGGGACACCGTTTAGCACATCATCAGATCAGACTTTGAATTCAACACATAAATTACCTCAAACAGATAAATCGGGGATTAAGTCTCCTCCTTCATCGTTCCCCTCCTGACCACTGGGTCATCAGCTTCCAGGGATGTCCGTGGATGATGCTGCCGTTACTCATCTTTAACTGGCACTGAAATGCTTTTGTTGGTCTGAGGAAATCTGGAAAAAAGTGGTTTGGAGGTATGATGATGTCATATTTTGACAATAAAAATCAGATTCTGTGTTCATTTTACATGAATATGATTATTTTTTTTTACTGTTTTCTCCAGTCATGGGGGCGGTTATCCAGGCATCTAAACAAAAACATGAGCAGTGTTTGTAATATGTGAAATTCTAAGAGTCAAACTTGTGATGAATTCCTCGCTACCGTAGGTTCAGTATCCGTGATACGTGCTGATTTAAGATTAAGTCAAGAATTTCAACATCAATGACAATAAAATGATAGTAAAGTTATAACTTTGTCTTATGCCCCTTCATTTAAAATTACTGGGCAATAATTAAACCGTTACAAATATTGAAATACGAATAATAATTCTGTAAGTCATGTCTATCATTTATGTTGCATTTAGGATGAGAGCAACATAAAACCTGCATTCATCCCACGTTTGTGTTGGTCAAGCTGGAAGCTGCCCTCCAGGTTCTACATTTAGTTTTACAATAAAGCTCGAGTGTGTTGTGATCTAATGTTTACTGCAGCAGACTGTATGTGTACATATGAGACTGATCTAAAATATATATATCACCATGAACTGAACTATGGAACAGCACAAAGCAGGTGAAGGTCCACCTCCAGCAGCACACATCCTAGAAGCCAAGAACATAACAGAACCCTCAGAAAGGAGCCCTCTAGCACATTTCATGATCACAGAACACAACCGGTGTGTTTCCAGCTCATCCTGTCAGATCTTTGTCGTGTTGCTGCTGTGAGACGTTCTCTTTAAAACTGGTTTCTGTTGGGTTCAGGACCGGTGACACTGGATCAGCCACAGTTTCCTGCTTTTTCTTCTTTAGAAACTCTGTGATTTTGGTGGTTTCTTTTTCATGTTCTTTTGCAAAATTTCAGTTGCAGTTTTGCACTGAAGAGGTCAAACAAAAGCGGAATCGCATTCATACATGTGGATGTTATGCAATACATGCCGGGAACACTGATTCCACTGAACTGCTGCGTCGAGTCTAAAGCACTTGCTCATCTGTTTTTTTAGAGCGACATTGTGCAAGGCGAGTACAGTCTGTGGTGTCCTATCAGGAGGACGACTGTGGCGGCAATGATTTGTGTTTCCACTGGTTTTTAGTTGGTCACCAAACCTTTGCTATCATTTTTGAAGTCTCACAATTGGGTTTTTTCACTTCCTGTGGCATTTTTTTGCTACTTGGAGCCCTGACACGGATAGACACAGCCCATAGAAAGAAAAGGTTTTGTTCAGCAGCACTCGTTTGTGTTTTAGTGAGATTCTCAGGAATCACTGCAGTCTTCACTTTGTTGGCTTAACTTTCTATTTGTGGGCCTGTTTTTTTCCCACCCAGCATATTCTTTGTAAAGTTTTTTTGTTTTTGATTGTTCATAAGGAAATGTTCCACTTATCAATTTAGAAATAACTGAATTCCTGAGAGGCAATGCGATTTAAAAATCGTTTGAAATTCAGCTGTTATTGCACAGGCGTGTGCTCACTGTACACGCTAAAGTACAGCTTGTTGGAAATACTTCAAACTTTTAATGCAGAGCCTTGTGACAGTTTTTTTTTTTCAGTTTTTTCTTTTTTCACTATTCTAAGTCCTTCATGAACCAAGTGTTTGTTTTTAGAAAAAACACCTGAACCCTGTTTAGGACTTCTGTGACAAGGACATGTCAGAAAATTGAAGAGCAAATTAAATTTGAATCCCCCCAAACAAACAAGTTAGTGGCGGCTCGAACTAGCTCATTTATTTTAAAAGACTCTTTAGTATTGGAGGCTTGACAGACAAATCAAGTTTATTTATAAGTTGAGGACGAACTATCTCTACAGCTTCAACTTATCCGCTAACTCAGCTTTCACAACATGAAATGACTCATCTCTGCGTGTCTTTTTTATCATGACATTAGCAAAGTTAGAAAGTTGGGGATTAAGTAATCGCCACATGACGGCACCAGAGCCTGACTAACGGGCTCATTGACACACAGCAGGAGCTGTGGTGATAAAAGTTAATCATTTAAGCTTGTTCTGTCACTATAAAGGCAAGTTAACCAGGATGCCAAAGACATCTGGTTCACTGTCTGCTACGTAGTCATGAGGTTCTTTCAGGTAAACAGTCACCATATGAGTTGGGCTCCAGCCCCCCTCGACCCTCGTGAGGGTTAAGCAGTGTATAGATGATGGATGGATGGATTAGTTCTTATAACGTGTGCTGTAAGACAGGCCACGGTTTTCTCCCTCAGATTTTAGACCATGTCCTGAAAACGGACCCAGTGCCAGATCCAGTTGTAAGGACACTGTTACTGATGATGGTACGTTGTGCATCTTCCTGCAGTTACTCTGAGTGAGTTCAGTAATATGTGGACAATATGTGCTCCGCTGTCACAAGGACCGTTACAGGAAATCATTCCTGCCCAGAGCAGTAACCCTGAACAACACCTCACCTCTGTCTGGCAGAGAGCCTTCTCAGCTCTCTGTCTTTGCACTGTTTTTTCAATTTGCACATTTTGTACAGTTGTTTTATTTTATTCACTTATTTTTATTTTGAATTTTTTTTTTAAATGTTTAACTTTAGCTCTTTTTCTGTTGTGACTGGTGTTTTTTCTTGCTGCTGCTGTACCACAGTAATTTCCCAGACTGGGATAAATAAAGTATTTTTCTATTCTACAAGTGTTTGGTCTCAGACGTAGGGGAACACGTGAAGTTGGCTAAATAACATCCATCCATCCATTGTCTACACACCGCTTAATCCTCACTAGGGTCATGGGGGGCGGAGCCTATCCCAGCTGACTCAGGGTGAAGGCAGGTTCACCTGGACAGGTAACCAGTCTATCACAGGGCTACACTTAGAGACAGACAACCAAGCACACTCACATTCACACCTACGGACAATTTACAATCACCAATTAACCTCAGCATGTTTCTGGACTGTGGGAGGAAGCCGGAGAACCCGGAGAGAACCCACGCTGCACGGGGAGAACATGGAGACTCCACGCAGGAAGATCCCGGGTGTCCCTCACCGGGACGCGAACCGGCGACCTTCTAGCTGTGAGGCAATAGTGCTACCAACTGAGCCACCTTGCAGCCCTCTAAATAAAATTTTTTAGTAAAAAGAACTTAAACAGGGTTTATTGTATTTGTTAAGAAAGTTGGGCCTAGAATAGGAAATTATTATTGTTATTATTAATAAATGATTGCAGCACCTACTGCAGGATGGTGAGGCAGATATGCCCGGGTTAGCTGAGGAGCACATCTTTCTCTTGTCGCTGCTGGAGGTCCAACAATAAAAATCGGAACCTTATTAGACTTCTGGATTAGAACATAGAGCACACAATGAAGTCTGATTTAATTCTGTTTGTTAGTTTTAACCCAGTCGTACCCATCCAGGTCTAACTTTATCTGTTGTCTTCGATGGTTATTGAGCAGTGTGACCACCGTGTGGCGCTGCACTCAGCTGTCTGGGCTTCCTTATACAGTGGGAAGAACTTGATTAATCAGGGAAACTGTTTTGTAACAGCTGCTCGAATTCAACAACTTAAAAGCAAAACAGGTGAACATGAAGTTGGTCTCCTGAAGTGAGGAAGCGGCTTAAAGAAGAAGAATCATTGACATTCATGGTGTTCACCTTGAACCCAGTGAACTACAGAAACGGACTGACCTGACTAACGCTAACTATGGAGAGTTTGTGCTTTCTTGTCGTAGCGCATTATCAGTCCTGAGCTGGAGCAATGTTTGTCTCCTTCTGAAGTCCTAGAAATTCTTATGAATCAAAGCTGACATTTAAATGTGGTATAGATGTGCCCTGATCTCTGGAGTCACACATCTGTTGGTTTCAAAATAAGCTTGTGCATGAAAGGTTGAATATGTGTGTAAGGCTCAGACTGAGAGGCATGTAGACGAACTCTATTGGTGTTCAGCATGAGTTGTCATAGCAACAGGTGCCTCCTCTCCATGTCACCTGTCGCCATGTTGGTCTACAAACTATCCGATCCATCTTGACTTCTGGCCCTGCAGCTGATGCTTAAACGAGCACGAGCAGCTCCGACGGCAGCGCTTCACCTGTAGCAGTAACGGAGGCGCCACCACCACCAGCGGCTGTCTGTCCCCATGAACAATCAGGAAGAGTGACAACAGCGGGACCCCTTTTGTAGTGAAACAGTGAACAGCGCCATCTACTGTGCACTTGGATCTGTTACATGCATCACGTTGGTACCAGTCATCAGAACGCTGCGCGTGCATGAAGCCGTCACTGAATGTTCAGGTTTCAGATTTTAACATCCTGGGATGTCACCGGTTCCTCCACAACCATCTCACACCTTTCTGCCCCTGAAAACGAGAACGCTCACGCTGCAAACAACCTTCAGCAGAAATTAAAGACAGAAAAGGCTTTGAGTGTTTTTTTATAAACTTTATTCATCAGATGAAGAAGTTTAGTCGAACAGGCCGAATCCCATGTCGTCATCGGACTCCTCAGACTCCTCCTTCTTCTCCTCCTTCTTCTTGTCCTCAGCAGCTGCAAAACAACAAGCGCTTCAGATTATTTCCCGCCGTCACCACGGTGACACGTTTACTTGCTTTTAGGTCACTGACGGAACCCAGACCATGAGCTGGACTGAAGTGGTCCCGTTACCGGCGGGTTTGTGACGTGTTGCAGGATTCATGTGAAGTCACTGTTCTTCCAACAGAGATCCCAGTTACGACACATTTTTCCACAATGCTCCACTCAGAGCATAAACTGGACCTACAGGATTTTGTAGGCGTGTGGTTCAGGATAGTAAGTATGTACATGTGCATCATTTATGTGTGTGAAGCATAAACATCGTGGGCTGCACGTCGTCCTGTTTACATCCGAGGTGAAGGCAGCGTGCCAAGCGCCACTGATGCTGACAACAAGGTGCTAAGCTGCAATGCTCACCTGCAGCAGGAGCTGCGGCTCCACCTGAGCCAGCAGCTGCAGAGCTGGCCACAGCTACGGCGCCGCCTGCTGGCATGCTGGCCAGCTTACCGTAACCTGAGGAGACACAAGTTGGCAGACATGAAGCTCAAGTGATAACACGGACACTCAGCAGTCAAACAGGACAGAGGGCAGGAACAGCATCTCTATCCGACATCATCCGGCCGTTTGGTTGCATCGTGATAATCTGATTCATGGAGTCTTTACTGGTCTCATCTTTGTTCATTTACGCTTCAGTACAGCTACACAGCTGATGACTCCCCCTGAAGGTTCATATCCAGCCCAAAGGTGCAACCTGAATCCTGCCCAGCTTGAACGAGGTGTAAATAACGGCCCACCACAGTTCCTGTCCACAGATGGGTTGTGAATCGTATTTAGAGAGACCAGGTCTACGTGTTAATGCTTAAAAACAACCGATTCCTTGTAGTTTGGGACTTCCGACAGTAAAACTGGGAATATATCAACAAACTGTGCATCTCATGTTTTTCTAACAGGCAGTCCCAGTTCTGCTGCTGAGTCCAGTTCTGGGAGCGAGCGCTGCTCAGATCCCTGAACTGCTTCCACCTCTTCTTCTGTTTGTCACCAACCACCTGTTCAAGAGCCTTCTATCAGCTCTGAGGAGACAAACTAAATCCATCCCTACACACCAACAGGCACCAACATCCTGACCAGGGCAACACTCACCGCTGGCGATCACCTCGTTCACGTTCTTGCCCTTCAGCTCAGTGATGACCTGCAGAGAGACACACCAGGTTATTCGGGCCGGAGAGCAGCTGCTGGTGAAGCTGCAGGCCGACAGCAGGCGGCTCTACCTTGTCCAGACGTGTGTCATCAGACTCGATGCCGACGCTCTCCAGGATCTTCTTGATGTCCTTGGCCTCAGGACTCTCGTTGCCGCCCAGGGCAGCGAGCAGGTAAGCAGCAACGTAACGCATCCTGGAACAGGACAGAAGGAAGAGTCAGACAGATACCTCAAACACTGACAAGTTTCCTCAACTGCTGCACAGAACAATTTCCAACAGTGCAGAAGCTAAAACCGACTTCAATGTACAATAAATCCAGCATGTCCTCTAAGTCCTGGACCGGTGCTCCTGTCCAGTCTGGCAGGACCAGGATGAAGCTTCTGGTCCTTCATGAACAACTCAAGTCAGGAACATGCACAGAAACTCTCTTTATCCAGAGTGAAGCTCTGACTGTATGGACTACCAGCTCCACGTGGACTCATGGCAGCAGTCCACTAACAGAAGCACAGAGACGGACCGGCACCGGACTCATGGACCTTCTCCTCCATCCACAGCGACCAGTGCTGTCTGGGCCTACAACACCGGACGGATCAGCAGCCGCCAACGAGAGCCCGTATCTCCTAGCATTTACAAGATCTCTACTGGTTTCTGCCTTCAGCTGCTCTGGCAAACTGGAACCAGACCAGCAGCCGCTCTCACGTCCATGTGGCGGCGCGTGCTACCAGCTAGCTTAGCATCTTAGCAACAGGAAATAACTCCGCAGAGCTGCATCTTTGAGGCTTTCTGACTGCTGGGCTTTAAAGTTCACTTATTTGTTGTCTCCTGGGGCTCTTCTCCCAGGAGCTACTGCGCTAAGGACAAGAGAAAAGACACTCACTTGGGCTGGTCGGGTGGACGCGTGTTCACTCGGAGGGCAGACGGGCAGAAAGGAAGCTGCGTCCCCGGATGAAGGCGGTCCTAGACACTCTTCTTCGTGGACAAATAAAGGTAGACACACGGCAGCGTGGAGGCCTGCTGGCCCGGAGGGCGACTGCAGCGTGTTCTAGCACCTTCTGTCCATCCTGCTCATTGTAAACCTTTCACATTAAAATCCGTCTGAGAAAAATAAAAACCAGAGCTTTGTGAAGGAGACTCTGGGGAATCTTTGGATTTGTTGGATTTTCATGTTTTTCTTTCTTTATAAATGTGTCTGTAGTTAATAATACTGAAGGGTTAGTATTGATCACAGTCAAGGAAAGTTCTCTGTTCAATAGTTTTCAGAGCGTTAATCCTTTATATTTAAATTACTGCAGTAAATACACAACATAAAGAACACTGTAGGGCCTGAACTTTCATTTTTGTCTACTGGAAGCACTTTGGCTCTTAAATGTGCTCAATAAACCTTGTTGTGGAGATCATCATATGGACCAGTCAGCACATGTTGTTGTCAGAATAACTGCTTTACAAAGCATTGGTAAAGCATTCATCAAACTTTAAGTAAGCTTCTAAAGAAAATGTTAACCCTCTGAAGTGTGTCGTAGAAAGTGGCACCAAACCAGAAGAAAAAAGGAAAAAACTATCCCAGTGTGGTGTTGGAACATCGAACCGTTTCCAAACAGTGATGCATCTCCTTCAGACTGCTGTCATGAGCTGGTGCCTCATCATTTGTGCTCCATGTTGTTAAATGCTGTCTGGCAGCAATAACTGAGTCAAAAGGAAGCTTTCTCTGACACAGCAGAGACTGGATCATGATTTATTGGCATCTTTTGGCGATAGAAGCTGGTGATTCTGTGATACTGCAACAACACACTCACCTCTCAGAGCTTCATCAGACCGCTGCCTCACGCCCAACTCAATCATGGTCTCCTTTCTCCAAGCGTTCACATGTGTGTGTTACGCTGTATACTAACACGAATCAATTTCTTCTTCCGTCTCTGCTGCAACTGCTGATTTGGCTGCTGGTCCAGTTCGGCCTCCTGCTTCTTCCTCGGCTCCGGCTGCTGCTGCTGTGTTTGCTCCTGCGTGTGATTGATTTCAGTTGCCAGAAAAGACAAAGTGAACCATCCACACATGAGAGTCTGCAAAGGGATGGCGTCAACACCATGAGAAACCAGCAGCTGTGCTCTGGTCTCAAGCTGTAGTGTGAACAAGCCGCTCTAATGAATCGTCACGTGCACTGCTTGGTTCCAGGCAAACAGCCCTGATGCACCCTGAGCTCCTGCTACAGAGCTGCTCTGAGACGTCTACAGGATGTCGAGATGCATGAAGGTGAAACCACCGTCCAGGCACCACCACAGCCAGAGTGGGAGTGCTGTCAGAGCACAAGCTGAAACAAGTTCACTTGCTGACTTGAAAAGCTACACATAGCAAGACGGTACTGGAATGAATCCATCCAATGAGAAAAGCAGCCTCCTGACATTCAAACAAGCAGCACGTCTTACAGGACATCCCCCAACACACACGACTCAGGGGAAAACGGGAAGAGGGGTTTTCTTTCCCCATTTCCACTAATCAGCCCCCGGTGTGGTTCAGTCCAATCTATTAGGGTTAGGGTTAGCAAGATGGGGAGATTTATGAAAAGAAACGCTTACGTTGCTGTCCAGGCGACGGTCGATACGACACCAAAACTTTTATTTCAAACGATTCAACTGTTGAAGTGTGACGAGCCACTGTTGTGTCCGAAACTGCAGTTCCTCAGATGACCACTTGAGGTTGGCTCCAAGAACGAGTTATTCCCTATATCATAATAAAATAGTGCTGCAAGGTGGCGCAGTTGGTAGCACTGTTGCCTCACAGCTAGAAGGTCGCCGGTTGGCGTCCCGGTGAGGACACCCGGGATCTTCCTGCGTGGAGTCTCCATGTTCTCCCCGTGCAGCGTGGGTTCTCTCCGGGTTCTCCGGCTTCCTCCCACAGTCCAGAAACATGCTGAGGTTAATTGGTGATTGTAAATTGTCCGTAGGTGTGAATGTGAGTGTGCTTGGTTGTCTGTCTCTAAGTGTAGCCCTGTGATAGACTGGTTACCTGTCCAGGTGAACCTGCCTTCACCCTGAGTCGGCTGGGATAGGCTCCAGCCCCCCCGCGACCCTAATGAGGATTAAGCGGTGTATAGAAAATGGATGGATGGATAATAAAAATAACAATAAAAACCATAGAGCGTCATGTAAAACGCCCAGTGTCACACCAGAAATAAACACGTTTAGCGCCGAGTGTAAATAATGGTTTTGGTTTCTACATTCATGGCGGCCCTACAAGTGGGGCTTTACCTATAACTCACCTCTCTGAACTGCATCAAGGCTTAAAGTTGTGCCTAACTCACAGCTGATTGGCCCACCTCAGCTCCATTCAGGCTCCACATCTTGGCTCATCAGTAGCTGATTACACTAGCAGGGAGTTAACAGGAGTCAGGCGTTGACAAGAGGTCGGCAGCCAGAGCCACCACACTAAGCCCAGCCGTCCCACTATGGCTCAGGGCTGTCCAGCTGTCAGACCACCTGATGACAACGTTCTGCTGCTCTTGAGCACCTTTCTGTGAGTCCACATAGAGATGGTGCAGGGAGGGTTACGTCATGTCAAAGTGACGGCTGGGGGGAACATTTGTAGAGTTGTTTGTCATTTCAGTCAAACATCTCCCTGGACATACACGTTTATGGCTCCCCTGACTTTTGGCAGTTTGCTAAAACACTGTAACGTCACATAGCGCAAGTGATGGACAGCAGATAGATGGAGAAGGTCAGGTTCCTGTTTTCTTTAAACATGGGGATGCCTTGTGTCCAGTTCCTCCCATTAGAAGCTGTGCTGTTACGCTAAGTCTGAGGGTTTAGTGCTTCAGCTTCCAGGTGGAGGCTGGGATTGGGCCTAAGCTTCAAACCCCTGTTCAGGAAACCTACGGGTGACATCATAGCGGGTTCCTCCATTTTCACATACAGTCGGTGGCCAGCGAGTGTTGGTTTGGAGCTCATGGAAAATACATCCTTCTTTTCTCGTTTTCGAAGGTGAGCGTGTGCCAGCGGTACCTCTGAACCAGTGTGTTTACACCATCCACAGCCAGAGGCGCTGCCGGGTCGGCGCTCCGTCCCATCCCGCTGAACAAACATTCCCTTGGAGATGTGCTGATTAGATCGCGGTGGTGGAAGTCACTGTCATACGCTAGTTATGACAAAACAAGACCTGGATGGAAACTGCACCTGGCTGGAAACTGCACCTGGCTGGCAGAGGCACACAACCACAGGGTGGGAATCGGAGCTGATGAAGGGTTTAGAAGAAAACAGCTGCCACATCCATTATCCTGAAACCTCCATGATTCTCTCAACAACGTTCAATTTTCATCCCTGAAGTAGATTCCTGGTTTTCACAGACTGTGAAAGAGGAGCAGTGGGACCTGTGATGGAAATATGTAGGTGTAGGTGTATGTCAACAGGAGAGCGTGTCGGGTTGGTTGTTGGACTTCTTCTAAGCGTCTTCTTGTTCTGATAGCATGGGATCGTCCTCCTCCTGCGCTGTTCTGAGGAAACGATCTGAAGTATGTGCCGTGTCTAAAAGATGTTCCACAAAATGTTTAAAATTCATAAATGTAAGCACGGTTTATTAGGCTTCCAGTCCAACTATATTATATTCTACGTCACAACATTTTACATTCCACATCAATGTAACAGTGAACTGAGACCAGAAAGCAGAGAACACAACATGACAACACAACACAGTCTACAGGCATCGAGCTGACATCAGCAGCGGCTAACACACTTCAAAACATTATCAAAATTTTCACAAGTGTTGCAAGTTTGGTCTTGGTCCTAGAAAGAAACGAAAAGATCAGTTCAGAGCTGAGAGGAGCAGCGCTGAGCGGAGCCGGAGGAGAGTCGGGCTCCGCTCAGCGCTGCTCCTCAGAGGCTGTGCTGACATGGCCCTGGTACAGTCAGAGTGGAAGTACCAGCATTCCTGCTGTTGGTTTTTAGGAAAATCACTTATAAAAATTGAGAAAATATCAAAAGAAAAACATTATAAAAAATACTCTATTGACCATTCCAATATACAGACAAGGAAAACGGATAGAAAGTTGAAGGGGACTTCACAAAAAGTGTGCAACTAAATGAGACAATGGCCAGTGACATTCGGTGGAGTCTCTTCTGTCCTCTTTTACTATACATGATGCAAATGTGAGGAGTGATTCTAGCCAGCTGACGTTGGATAAAACACAAACTATACATTATATTAAGACGTCTATGTACACCCCCAACCGCCTGCTAAGCGCTCTGCCTCAGAACAAAAGCATCGTGGGCGTGGCCTACGGGTTGCTCTGTTACTAGCCACGCCTCCGTACGAGCCCATCCAGCAACGCGCGACTTTAACTCCGTGATTTAGCCGTTTAAAGCGTAGTGCTGTGTAGATATATGTAATGCATATTTTACAACACACTAAGGTAGCTGTAGAGAGTGATACGGGCATCTGAAGCTTCACTTTACGTAAAGTATTCTAAGAAAACATGTTTGCATTATTCCAACGTTATGAAGCGCATCATGTCTGGTACTGAAGCACAGCACTGCATCCAGACAGCACGGTCAGGATGCAGCTTGTTGATGCTGATCAGCTTGACAATGTTCCAGTAACGTTCTCTTATAGCATCATGTTAAACATACGTCCATGCAGCTGCCACACTACCACTGTTTTATACATTCTGGAGTAAAACCACAGCTATTTTGCACCGACACGGATTGTTTCCAAAGTTTCTACCGACCTTGCATAGTTAACCCTTCAGCGTCTGCAGTACCAGTGCGTTTCATTGTGTTCAGCATCTCTCACAGGAGTAACGGACTTCAGCCGCTGAACACACCTGGGCCACGTGCTGGCCGCTACAACCGCTTCTCCTGCAATAGTCAAAGCGTGAAGTAACATACGATTGGATAGAAGTCAGCGACACCTCGACTGACGTGAGTGAAGTTAAACCTGACATTCACTGTGACAGCAGCCTCTGAGCCGACATGAAGACGAAACATGAAACCAACAGAAGCCTCAGTCAGCGGACATCAGCGCTACCCACTGGGACCTTTTGAACAGATAATGTCTTTGTTTTTAGCACTTGGTGATGAATTTCAGTGCATTTAATGATGTATGGTGACTGTTGTTAAGGACGAACGGTCTACAAGTCTAGATCACTGACAGCACACGGAGCATTCTAGATGTTTTTACTGGTGGACTCACATAGTAGTGGATGAGCTATTTACAGTTTGCTGGCGCCGCCGATGTCAGAAGCGGTCGGCCTCGGTGCATGGTAAGAGATGGTGGATAAAATCACGAAAACATCAAATAAAAGCAACACAAAGAAGAGCAGCTACACGGGCAGATCCAGGGTCAGCTCAGTTCAGACGCCTTGGCCACAACAACAGGACGGGTCTGGACGCAGGCATCACGCTGCCGCCGGCCTGGCACAATATGCAGACATGAAAATGACACACTTAACTGGATGGTCACTGACTCTGACGAAACATGCATCTACCACCGGACTGCAAAGGAGCTCACTTGGTAAGAACGGTTCAACATCGGAGGACAAACGCTGGAGGACACGTATGATGCAGCGTGTTCAGAGACGGACACGTGTTTCTGTCACTTTACCCACCGTCACCGCCATGTTCCCTGTGGCTACCTTACTGTGTCATGATGCAGCTGGCTGATCCTGAGACGGGACAGGAGCACGGCTTCGTCAGCTACAGCCTCCTCTACGTGATGCTAGACACACAACACTTCATCTACAATCACACCAATAAACGCCTGTGAACGGATTTCCTAAAAGCGTTCTGGAGACATGTCGCTGACCCACGGACTGACCGACTGGGTTCTAACACAACAATATAATTAAATCAACTATGTGTTCCCTTCATGACATGAGCAGGAGAAGTCTCTCCATACGTCTGTTCTAAAGACAACCACGACCTGCTGGACTGTACATGCTGCCTGTGGGCCTACGGGGAGCGTTCCTTCTTTCAGATTCATGATCCAGAACATCAGGACTTTTCTGTACGATAGTGAAACATGCAAACACTGTGGACCTATAAAACATGACGTGTGGTACGTGTACACGTGAACCTGTGCATTCAGCGGATCACTGAGACCGTTCTGACATTAGCCTGCTTTTAAATGCATATCAGAACCAACTGGATTGTTCGGCAGTATTCAGTAATAAAACGTCGCTCCCATTTGACCGTGACGTGGACGTTGGCGTCGACGTACGAGTCCACGTGTGCACAAAGACGTCAGTCAGTCTACGGTGAACACTGAAAAACGTCTCTACGAACGTTCAGATTATTGCTCTAAGTCGTGGACGTGTGTGGATGTAGTACCAGCATCATAAAAGCATACGGTCCTAGGTGCACCCGGGTTCTGTTTCTGACCCAGTCCTTTAGAGACGCGGTTACGGATCAAAGAACTCAAATGAAGAGAACGTTTCTTTTAAGACACACTGAGAAGCAAAATGTTAAAAACAAGATGGAAGTCCAGATGAAGGACATGTTCCAGCTTCATCCTCTGAACACTGTGCAGAGCATCAACATCTGCCAGCTCATCCACGAGGAGTGATGGAAGCTCACATCAGGCGTCGGTGTGACGGTAGCACATCAGACTGCCTGATGAACGTCTAGTCTGACTTCATCTAACATCTAACAAGCAGAGTGACGTCTCTCTTCTGGAGCTGGCAGAGGACCACGTGGTACATTCTGGGTTTATGCTGAGACCAGGTGATCAATGAACGGAGCAGGTTCTATCTCATGTCATGCAGACAGCAGAGTGAATGCCCGTGAAGCTTTATTAATTAGATACAGGTGAAGGTGGGAGTCTCTGTGGTGGCAGCAGTTTAGTTGAGGAGCTGCTGAGACCTCGTTACATCATGTACGGTAGCTGTGGGGCTTTTTATAGAAATCTTAGAGAAAAGCCATAAAGATAATCCATGGCTTGTGTTTTGAGGCGGCCTTTCAGCGGTTCCACCCGTTATTAAACAGAACCCTTATCTCTTGAGCGAACGCAAACCGTCATCAGCTCCTCCAAAGCGTCCCTATTCTGGACTGTGGAGAGGCCTCAACAATACACCTGCGGCTTCTGAAGTTTGGACGATGGAAGAGTTTGACATACCATCACCACGTGCTTCTGTCAAACCAAATGATCTTTGAGACTAAAACATTGCAAAGCATGTAGTAATTCCTGCCATAAGCATTTAATTAGCAGTTCGGGACTTGAACCCGTTAAGAGAACCCAAAGCATGGTGAACACAGTACAGAGTGTCTGCCTGAGGCACTTGGTAGTGGCTCTGATAGAACAGGAAAAACACTACCTTCCAGTCAAAGGACTTGTTGTATAGTTTGTCTCAAAAGTACTCAGAGTTGCATTCAACTTGTCAATTCAAAAATAATGCACACGGTGTGACACACTGACAATCATGATCATCCTAGTGTTGGTGTGGAGCTGTAGTGTCTGGTACAGGGACAGTGGTGCACATTACAGATGCTACAGAAAACCTACAGTGTGTGTGAGCAGGAACTAAAACCAAACTTATGCTGTTGTTTTGTGGGAGGGAGATGAGAAAGAGAGCAGAACAGATGGCCAGAAGGCTGGAGGAGGAGGAGGAGAGACATGGAGCTGGGCATCGACACGGTGAAGTCCTACTGGGGATAGTTGTTCTGTTGCCGGCGCTTCGCTGACCTCATTTTCTCAAAGCGTGACTCCATTTCCTCGAGGACTTTGGGGGTGTACCTTACTACCAGCTTCACTGTGCCCTGAGCTGCTTTGAGGAGTTCCACAGCTTTCTCATGGTGCTCACCTTCCACACTCTACAAAACCAGAACAGAACACAGAAACAGGCTGTGAGCTTTCAGCAGAAACACACCCGGCTGTAACCGGGTCCACAGTGTTAACACATGGATCCACGCAGCAGTTCTGAAGCTCCTGGAGTGAACAAAGGCTGCAGCATTTCATAGGTGTTGCAGTGAACGTGTTCCAGCGTTGGCAGCCGGCTGACGTTTTAATGACAGAACAAACTGAGCAATAATTTGCTGATTGTTTTTGGCCTGTCTTGGAACCTCCCCGAGCATAGCGAGCACCACTCAGAACTGCTGCCTGCTAATGTGGCAGAGCATTACAGGTACCGACGCTGCTTCTCACCACAGCTGGACCTGCTAATCTTTAAGGCCCAGTAAATGAGCTGAATGCAGTTTCAACGTGTTCAGACCCAATTTGAAACCTATATTGTTTACGTCCATAGCTGCTTTCTGGAAGTCTTCCTCTCACGTCCTTGTGCTTCCATCTTGTTCCGTTTACTAGTGGAGACCATTAAAGCTCTGCGTTCACCAGCCACGTATCGCTGGCGCCGCAGCACGGTCAGGAGGCCAGAACCACCACAGGGTGCATCCAGGGTTCTGTGTTCTGATTGCTGAGCAGCTGAAAATCTCTGAACTAACAAACGGTCATTGTTTATCAGCTCCTGCCTCTATTTGTGATCTATCCAGGTTCAAACATCATGATCATGAGCACATGGACAACTCACTCAGATCTGTTGCCGATAAATGAGAGATCTTGATAACGTGTCTTCTCTAAAGTTTCATCCAACTCAGTATTTCTCTGTTGCCTGACTTCTGGAGAAGCCGTTGTCCTCCTTGGAGGCCACATGATCAAAATAAAGCTGCAAGCTGTGGTTCAGCTGCCAGCTCTTTGCTCTGGAGAGGCAGCAGCAGAAACACTGACAGGACTTGTGGTGAAAACAGGCACAGTGGCCTCCTCATGGGACCCCAACACTGGTGGACTAATCAAACGTTAGAGTGAATGTACACGGCTTTTGTGCTCACCGTTTCCTCCACTAACATCTAAACGAGGTCAGGTTCAGCAGCAGAACATCTTCCTAAACCACTGATGATGAGTGCACTCAGTGTATCTGATGCTGGAAACAAACGCTAACGGTGGACAGGAGGTCGAGTGGCTCACATCCTGTCTGTGGGCGTCTGGACGCTGCTGGATAAACCCACATTCTTAAAACAGGTTTACAGTCTGTCAGTAATTCATCACACTGATGAAACTCGACTGTAAACTGACTGCTGCTCTAACTCGTACACACCACGTACACTGCATGGGTGTCCCTCTGAAGAGAAATGGCTCCTGGACTTTCCCATCCAAGTGATTTGTTTTTGTCCACACTGATGGTCTCGGGACCGAGGCCGCTGTACGACATACACACTAAAGTCCATCAGTGGGTTATGCTGTCAAAAACGTTTGGGCAGAGTCGGTGTTCAGCGACTCTCCTCAGCTGACTGACCAGTCGAGTCAAGCCCTGACGATGGAGAGGTTGTTGAGACTAACCACAGTATCTCAGACAGCCTGGTCAGGCCCGGTTCCAGTCAGGGGCCACGATTACAAACGTCTCTGACTTCCCTTTCCATCAGGCACTTAGGATGCAGGGCATCAGTTCTACACTGATCAGGCTGCAGAGCGCAGAAGAGCTCAGCTGGAGAAGACCTTCCTGGTGAGTGGTCTTTAATGGTTATGCTGCTGAGCTGTTATTGATGAACCGAAGCATTAGGAACGCCATCCGGAGCACCCTGTCCACATCCAGTATCGCACACGTTTGCTTACACGACAGTGGAAAGCTGCATGTCCAGATCTTCAGCCACCGACAAAGAGAAGCCCGTTGTTGTTGTTGTAGGTGAGCACAGGGTCTGAAGAGTCCTTTAATTGATCAGTTCTGAAACATGATCATTCCTGATCTGGCTTACAGCTCAAAACGAGTCAGTTTAATTGTAAAAAGTTAACACAGAAGGATTTTACAAGTAGATGCACACGCCATGATTCTCTTTGTTTTTTGTTTTTTTAAGTTCAACGCATTAGCATTTGGCAAACCCTCATTATTAACTGTCTGTTTGCAGCAGCGGTTAATTTACTTTCGTACTATAAATTAAGCGTGCACATGCTCACTGACTGAAGCGCGCTATGCTTCAGATTTACCCTCCTGAAGCAAGTGGAGATGCTGTGAGTTGAACGTACCACCCCGTTAACAGAGAGCAGCTGGTCGCCTCTCTTCAGGCCTCCATGTCGGTCAGCGATGCCTCCAGGGATGATCCGTGAGATGTAGATAGGCGAGTTTTGCTCCTTTCCCCCCATGATGTTGAATCCCAAGCCTTCCTCTGTCTTGGGCAGCTCCACGACACGAGGGTGTGAGTGTCCCTCACTTGCTGCAAAAGCCGCCACGGTAGCCTACACATAAACAAGTGGAGTTGTGAGGGTTAGGCCCAACATATGCTGCATCTTCTGCACTCAACACACAACATGAGGCGTCCAAGTAGAGGGTCTGTGCATTAGGTAGAAGCTGACATGGGTCTACCTTGGCTGTGGCGTTGGCCCTGACCTCAGGAGTGCTGTTGATGTCCACCGTTTCATACACATGTTCATAAACCTGAAAAGACATAAAGACAAAGAAAGCAAACCAAGTTTAGGATCAGGAGGAGGAGAGACGTGAACCAGCTCACAGTTATGTGTCTCGAGGACCACTTGTCTTACTTCTCTGACAGCGTTACAGAATTCGCTCTGTAGGACCCTCTGCAGCGCCTGCAGCTTCTGGGGAGGCACTTCGCCCGTCCGCTGGAGCTTGTCAAGCAGTTCAATAGCACGGTTGATATCTGACAACGAGAACATATGCACCACCATGAAGATGTTCAGACGAGCACCGACCACTGCCTGGGTCCATGTCTGTACCAATAGAAAACTAAACAGAAAGACATTATTGGCAAGCTGAGCAGATGTTGTCATTGTTTCAGACTGACTTTACGTTGAATTGCTCTCCATTACTTCTGATACTCATATGTTGTGTTCAGGACATGTTGTATTGCAGCACAGCACCGTCCACCAGCAGACATCACAACACAGCGACTTCCACTCATCCCTCTCAGGGTTAGGCTTAGGAGGACAGGTGTTGCTCAGTTGCATTCAGACTCTTTTGTTGAATCATTTTTTGCTGCATGCATATTATTCCCTTCATGGAGACTAACACCGAGCATCTGCTGCTCTGACAGACTGCTGTGTTCACTGTTTGCTCCTCCTGCTATAGGGTGCTAGCTGCTACTGTAGCCGATGCTAATCACATAATTAGCAAAAACTTGGCTCAGCATTTCAGTCTGCCCATTACCGAAACACAGCTTCAGATAAAGCGTTCTTACTTGTGTATATCTTCAGGATAAGTTATTATTCTGGGTGGAGGTTAAAAAGAAAACCTGGATTGTCGCTACTGTCCGACAAGTGTGTTACCAGCTAATTCTGTCAAAAAAAGGAAGTCTGAGGTTGAAAATAAGTCTTTAAAATAACAAATCTCCTTTTTCTATTAAAAGTGGTAAAGCTAGTGTAACCAATAAGTCTATTTTAATTGTAACATAGACTAAACAAACCTGCTAGGTTAGCTGATGACTGTCTGTTGTCATTCATATTAGCTCGTTAGCTAATGTGCAAAGTAAAAACAATGTAGCCGCAAAGACTGCGGTGTCTTCAGCTTGGTGCCAAGAAAAAACGCCTAATTAAAGATGTGCTATCCGCAAGAATTCGTCAATTCAACGTTATCCGACCAAACAACGACGTATGCAGTGAAAAACAAGCCCGAGCTGCATTCAGCTAATGCTAGCTAAGCTACTGTCGGTAACGTCTCCCCCGTATCACAACAAATCTTTATAAGCTAAAGCTAGCTAGCTAATTAACTTTACCTCTTTCCAGCCGCACGGGCTCCCCGAGTGATGCCATTCTTGAAATAAGGAGCTATTTGATGTTGGGTCGATATCGCGTTAAAAGGAAGATATGGTTAACTAAATTTGGTAATCCTGGCGAACGTTTCGTGCGCTTAACTGAGGCGATAAATCAGATTAGCCAAGTTAGCCGGCTAGGCTAGCTGCCAGTGTCATGGTGCGTTCAGGAAACCTCGTAAAGTGGAGGAACCAGCGAGGTCAGGATGTTCGGTTCTTGGTACGACATGTTCGTGGGCCAAATAAATAAATAGATGTTCGTAAGCCAGAACTGTCATCCATTGAGAGTCAATGACTAATTTAAATAGTTTTCTCTAAAAACATTACTCTGCATTCAAAACCAGACAGAGGGTTTATTTAATAATTCATCCTTTTGTACACATTTGCCAAAGTCATACATCCTTCATATCCACGAGGTGTGTCAGTGTCACCCCTGGCTCAGTGTGGTGGGCAATAGAAGTCATTTCCACTGTTACACCTTTCGTGCCGTTGTGCATATTTGTGGGTTGATTGTAGCTCTAAATGTGGCTCTAAATCAGATTTAAATGTCATAGTGGGTGTTTGCAGTGTTTACTGCTGGCGTGCTCTGCTGCTTGGTGCTTCGCCCAGTGGAGGCCTCATTGCTGGAATCCAGATGAAAAGCGCACACTGTGATCTAAAGCCCATATAACTGTTCAGCAGCTGACACAATCAGCAGTCATCTGAGGGTTCGTTACTGAGTTAGTTAGTTAGTTGTTTAACAGCTCTACCAATCTCTAAAGATATAACTAAAAAGGAGCTGTGAGAAGGTAACAGCTGCCAGCCGGAGGGGCCTCATTTGGGCTTTTGTTGACACCTGGGAGGGATGGCCTCTCTCCTGCCCCCCACTGGTTGACTGCAGAATATGTGGTGGTGCTAAAGCTGCAGAGGAGCTGCTGCTGCACTGCTCTCTGTGGGGCTGAAACTTGGGAGCATGATTCACCTCTGACCACACCCCAACCAGTGATGGAGCAGCAGCCATTTGACAGCTGATGTGACATCAGCGATGGGTGCAGCAGAGGCACAACACTCGCACGCTAGTTTGTGTGTTTGTGTTTGGATACAATGGAGCCATTGTTTGAACAGAAACGAATTGTTTTTCTTTCCTTCAGCTACAACTCTGGGTCAAAAACCCACACATTATGTTTTCAGATCTGATTTATGATCCTGGTAGAAAATATTGGCCGAGCTTTTCTGCAAACAAGACACCTGGTGCATCCAGGCAGTCTCTATCCATTCCTTTATTAAGTGTGTGATTGGCAGATGGTGCTTTTCTGTTACTAAATCTTTGTTGAAGCAAAAAATAGCCCCGGGCTGCTGCTCGTTGTACATGGAGCGGTTCAGGATACGTTCACTGAAATGCATCCCAGAATGTTTGATTCATTTTCCTGGATGCTGAGGATGTGTTGGTGCTTGACTTTTACTACATCACTTGTGTCTTAAGGTGGAGTTTCCTTCAGGGAACAACTGTCTGTTTTTGAATGTGATTGCATAGATCATGGATTTTATTTTTATTTTTTTGCATGGTTTGTTTGACCATGATCGGAAACCTGAATAGTTATTGTTGGATATTTATGACACTGGAACATTTGAGACTTTCTACTTATCCTTATTCTGTTTTTTTCTTCTTCCTCTTCTTTTTTATGACAAAAGTGACTCACAGTATCTTCAGCGTCTTCATCAGGCCTCTTTAGAGGATCCAGGTACAACAAGGTGGTGCGTCTTTTCAGGATGAAAAGCTTCATTCTGCCGGACGTGCTTGTCTTCAGAGCCGCACTTACCTTCAGGTCGATGAAGAAGAAGTAAAATGAGCACCACCAGAGCGTGTGTTCGGGACATTTGATGAAGCTGTGTGTGTGTGTGTGTGTGTTTTCACACATCTTCTCACATCTGAAATATGTCGTATTACGGGTTCGTGTGGAAATGTTTGAGGATGTTGCGATGAAAAGCTGAGCACATTTTTTTCGTTATCCTACGACGACCTTAAACTATGGCGTCTAGACTTGGCAAGCGTGTAATGCAGAGGTATTATCTGCTGGAGGGAATATTGATTTAAAGCCGCAGCAGTCTTTTAACCCAGATGCCAAACCAGTTACAGAGAATGGCTTTTCCCTTCTGATCACAGTGAACGTACAGCTGCATGCAGTCTGTGATGACGGCTCTTTTGTTGAGCATGTTAAAGATGGGGATTACCGCGCACTCATAACAAAATGCTGGGTGTATATTTTTGATGCACACAAATGTATGGGTGGCTGAATCCATCAATGTCAAACTCGGGCATGCTCTACCCGAGTCCCGCTTGTACGAGTCTGCACTTGAACGTGTGGGTGCTTTTCTTCTGATGTTAAGTTCTTGTAATTGTGAAATAAAACATGTGCAGCTGGAGTAATAATTAAGTAAATCTCTAAACACCAAAGAATCAAAGCACATAAATTTGTATTCCAGTAATGTGCTGGTGGGGAGCAGGAAGTGGTTTAGGAGCATTTTTCCACTTTTTCCCCTCTGCAGATACGTGTTCTTCCCACCCACAGCGCTGGAATCTTTGCCTTCTGCTCTGCTACTGAAAACATGTTGTTTTCCTGCAGCCTGTAAAAATGTGAAACACCTCCACCGGTACCGAGACGTTCCCTGTTGTTCATTTTTTGTGCTTTTATGTTTCCAAACGTGGCAGCTTGTGGGCATGCGTGTGTGCGTATGTGCCTGCCTGCCTGTCGGGACAATAAAGTTTATCCTGCCTAAAAATGCACTGTTGAAACTTTATCGACATTGATTTTGTTTTTCAGTTGCCTATAGTCATTTTTATTTCTTCAAATATTTCAGTTTAATATTGCAAACAACTTCACAACATACAAAATGAATAATATTAACCCAGAAACATGTCAATGAATAAATTTTATATATATATAGATATATATATATATATTTATATAATTTTTTATATAGATCTTGTCCTCTGGTGGGGATAAAAAAATAAACAGCAAAGCTTTGACAACAGCACCTTGACATAGTATGTAATCCAACATTACCTTGAGAAGTTTAGAACAGTAAACAGATAAATTACTGGAGAGGAAATTGTTTTCTGCTGAATAGTATGTAAACGGAATGTTTTTTGGTCAGCATCATATCCTTTTTTGTAGGTGGAGAATTTCTGGATTCACAATTGAAGCAGCATGCAAGCTTTTGAAGATGGAACGGTCCTCTCTCATTCCTTGCCTGTGTTGGTTTTTTTTTTCTTCCTTCATTTTCTAATTCTTGGCAACGTAAACAAATCACAATGTCTTGAGGAATGTGATATAGTAATTTAAACTGGGCGCAAATGACTGATCAGATTTTTTTTAATTGTTTACAAGGTCATGAATATGTTCAATAAATAGACTGTAGTATCACTTTACTGTATAAACTTCATCTTTTTTTACATGCAGTCCATAAAATTTTCATTTGACGGAATAATTTACCCTGTTATGTATATATACAAATAGATATTTTCTCTTTATTCTCTTTTTTAAACTCTTCAATAAAATCTATACATTTTATACACTATCTCCCTCTTTTAATGGTCAATGTGCATACACAGGAAGTGTCTATCCTTATAAACCGCCAGCCAATCTTCTTTTTGCTATCCATGGTAAGTGCTCGCACGTAGGACTGGGTTGTCCTGCATTGGGAATTATAATGCCGCTTGTCTATTCCTCTGCAGCCCTCCTTTGTGTACCCGATGGGGTTGCATTTGGTCTCGTAAAAGTATTGCTTCAGTTGGCCATTGGGGACAGGGACCTTTTCCATGACGGTAACTGTCTGCCCAGACATGTCTATTGCCGTCTTTTTATCCACAGCTGTCACCCACTGGCTAATACTGTCACACACACTGAGCTCTCCGCGTCGCGAGGGATCGGAGTGTCGCCGCACCCTCATGGACATGTTAGCAGCATCCAGGTAGTTTTTGTATTCCTCCAGAAGAAAGAGCAACGGCGGCTCCAAAGGCACTTGGTTGCTGATCATCACCCGCGAGTCGTACAGGTCGACGTCCTTGGTCTCTGAGGCGACCACAGACGACGGGCCCCCACCTCCCTGGCTCTTATCAGCCCCCTGTCCCAGCTGCGCCGCCTCGCCCTCCACCTCCAGCAGCTCCTCTATCACCTGCTCAAACGTGTCTGTGAGCGAGGGCAGCTCCCCGCGCTGGCCCGGCCCGCCGCCGCTCTGTGGAGTCCCGTGGCCTCGGGCGGCCGTCGCAGCAGCGCCCAGGTAGCCGTCCGTCCGATGGCCCCGCATGCCCGGGGCATCTCTCAGGGGCGCAGCTCTCATGCAACTGAAGTATGAAATAACCATAGTAAGGAACAGGATGGTCATCACTCTTCTAACCTGGTGGAACTGGAGGGGGAGAAGGAGAGACAAGAAAAACAAGAGGAAAGGAGGGGAGAGGACGAGACGGTTAGTCAAAGGGCATCTCCAACAAAGTTAGCTTATTCTTGACCCAGGATGCACCCCGTGAGCCTCTCCCCCCTCTAACACCCTCCACTCTTTGTTTGCGAGCCAAAAAGAGAGCCAGTAGCTTTGGAATAATCACAACATGTTTTTATTAAACTGATATTGGCACTGTGTCATCAGTGTTGTCAAACTGTTTGCAAACTGTAATCATTCTGTTCCTATGTGAGGTCTGGCTTAGATTTCCATTTGCTGGCAGCAATGCACAAAAGCTGTGCTGAGCATCAGAGAGACTGCTTATTACAAAAGACCAGATGACACAAATAGACGTCAGAACATCCTTAAAGACCTGCTGTTATTCACGAGCTCTTGCTTTCTGACTGCACGGTTTCTGTCCAGCGTGTGCAGCGATGTGCACGTTTATAGCGGCCAAAGCTGCCGCTCACGCCTGAGTGTCTCATCAACGGTCTTGTCAGTTTTAAAAGCGACACAAATGGTGGATTTTTATATTGGTGTGTACGTGAAAAGTTAGCTATTTTAAGATATATATATTAAATAAAACTGATGGAGCATTTTTGGCTTCAGCCGTGTCAGGGTCCGTTATGAACCGACCGATGTTTGACGGCTTCACGTATTATCTTTCACCCGTATCGACACCTCTGGAGGCTGCGACCTGAGCGGAGCTCCCTACCCGACCGAGTGGCAGATGTTGTGTTTGTGTCAGCGCCGCCAAACACCGTCACTGCAGTTTGATTTATTTAAAAAAAAACAAAAAACTGGTCCGTGCTGTAAGACAGGTCTGACGCTGAAACTCTCCAGTCATGACCAGGAAACCGGGGATTTGTTCAGGGACGCTGTTTGTTCTTTGGCAGGTGGACGGCGAGAGCACTGCAGGATGAATTAACAGGATGTCAAGAGGAAACTGTGTGACAGAAAGATGTGTCATCCTCCCTGCACGGCACCAATCTCGAGGCTCTGGAGAGCAACTCAGAAAAGACAAGCGAAGCCCTGTCAGGGCGAAGGAAGAGCGGCGGGGAGCCAGGTGGAGCCGACACACTGCACACACAGCCTTCATCATCAGATTGCCTCAGCACATATGCATCCCTTACCTCTGAGAAGCTCTAAGATTCACAGCAAATCAATAAAATTGGTGGACGTCCAACGGATATAAAAGCAACCATAATGAAAAAAACCCCAAACATCTAGATCTTGCTTTCCACAGGGGCTCATTTAAAAATAGCCTGGCCGAGGCTGTGGCTGCTCTCTGCATGTCCCGACCTGACACAGGAAAACACGGCGAGCAAAAACACCCCTGCCTCCACTCAGAATGGACACGAGGACCTTTAGAGTAGGGAGGAGCGAAACCCCACCTTAAAAGCATTTGTTTTATTCTTAATTGGTATCTGGGGCTGTGGCTGCAATTAACCGACACCACGGTGACTGCCATAGAGATATGTGGGCTAAAAATAGCCGTGCTGGGAGTCTCTATTCAGAATATCACATCCTTCTTCTTAATGAGCCACTGGCTCCCCGAGCTCGGTGACGTCCTCCTCCACTCGGTGTGAGTGTGTGGAGGAGGCGTGGGGAGGGGCTGCCCTGGGTGTGTGTGCAGGGAGACGGGGGTATTTTTCCTCTCTCCAACTAAAACAACAATGAGGACAAAGCCGAGCACAAAGAGCTAATGATCACGTTTCCTTTGAATGTTAATTAAAAAATAAAAATTAAAAGCCCTTCCTGTCGAGCTGAATGGTCCTCCAGCGCTGTTAAAGGTTTCAATAACAGGAATGTTTTCTGTCAGGCTTCCCAGCACCGGGAAAAGCTCGTAGGTTTTACGGGATTGAGGCCAGTCACGAGCTTTATGTGTAGGAAGCATTTAGGCTGATATTATTATCAGCATCGCGCTCAAATGGTTCCACTTCCACATGAGGGAAATGAAGGCAGAGGGCTGATTACTGTTAGGCGTCAAACTTCATGCTGGAAATGGTGCAGACGAAGAGTGCTGCATCTTCCGTAACAGACCACAGGGGTAATATTGCAGTAGCAGGGGGTGGAGAGAGTGCCAGCGTCATTTCGCAGCATAACAACCACAGATGACGTCTCTTCCAGGTCTCCATAGGGGAGAGGATGGAGGGGAGGAGGTTGCTGGGGGTAATGCCACTCAACAGCGTGCAATTGCATGCCGTTCCCCCGGGTATCCTCACACCGGGAACAACACATGATTTTATTTCTATCTCTGTGATTTCCTGTTTCCATCAGGACAATCAATATGGCTTATGCTCTCAATCAACATCCTGTTAAAATGCGATAAAGCCAATGAATCATTTAATTGCTGTGGGACTGGCGGAGAATCTCCGGCTTATATCTGCTAGGGGCTAAATGTGACAACTGATTGGTTTGCTCCTGCTTTCTACATCCAGCGAAGGGAGATGTTATGTGGATTTCACAGTTAATGAAGAAGTGGCTGGAGTGTTAACATAATGAGTGTGAATAAAAAAGCAAAGACAGGAGCTACATGCGGAGGCTTTTCGGAGCCAACTCGTTCGGTTAAAGCGCAGTTTCTTCCACCTGGAGTTGTTTCGAAACGCAAAAAATTGAAATGAAATCCACGACAAGACACTCGAGTTTCATCTAAACATGACCGGCTGAGCTAATAGCGTGGATACATAAAGCTGCAATAACTGCTGCTCAAACAGGCCTTTATTCATGACAGCACGCCGAGAGCATGAAACACCCCGAACAATAGGAGCAGGTGAGTGTGTGGACTCTGTCTCCTGTTTGGCTCTGACGTGTCCAGATGACCACCTGTTCATCTGCTTTGAGAGCGCGGCTGTATGGCAGGGATATGTAACTTAGCCTCGCATTTATTCTTTGTGCCAGGTGGGGATTAAAGTGATAAATGCCTCCTCTGACAGATGCTGAAAAGTTTCTCTAAAGCATGAAAGGACTAGCATGGCCAGTATTATTACACATTCAGCCTCCCCGCACATGTCAGCACACTTTATGGCTTCATCTCAAAGCCGGCAGCACGCATGGTGTCTTAGAAGCCATGACAGGGCAGCACAAACACCCAACAGGAGGATGGAAGAGCCAAGCGTGCCCACTACATCTGAATGGAAACGTGTGACCTACAGCAGCATTTGTTCTCTGCCTCTACCGCTGCTCCCTCGTGGGCATCCGTCTTTGTTCGGTTCCTCAAGAACGTGCCGGCCAGAGCTATTTACCTAGCAACGTGTTTTGTCACGTTCAACATGTAAAGCGCACAATGCCAAATGTTCAGCGTGGAGGGGGAGGAAGGAAAACGCTCCGCGAATAGTATCTAAATGTCGACACGAGGACCCCTTGTGTGCCACAATGCAGCATTTAAAAAAGGCATTTAGACCTAACTGAGTTGTCTGCAGTAATGGCTGACACATGTGAGAGCTTGCTTCCTTGAGATCTGTTTTCAATCTGACACAGCTTCAGAGCGCATTTAGTAATAGATGAGCATCCCTCAGGATTATAGCTGGCCTCCAGGCCAACCCCAGCCCCTGCCACAGAAAGCCCAGCATTCAAATACCTGCTGAGTGATTTATGCTACCCAAATGAGTGGCTGCCTCCCTCCCACACCGTGTGCAGCGTTGGGCAACTCAAAGGAGACATTAGCAGCAGCAGCAGCAGCAGCAGCAGCAGCAGCATAGTGGGACAGGATGGAAACTGGCTCAGCGTCCTTAAAGGTGCAAAACTCCACTTTATCAGTGTTCATGCTCCTCTTGGTTTCTTGGTGTAAGCTTAATGAAGAAATCCATAGTTCATTTTTAACCCATGAATCACCACTGAAACCTAACCACTACCTGCAGACGCTGCAGTTCCCAACTTTGCGCACTAGATGGCGTATGAGACCGTAAAATAGAAAGAGCGCCTCTCTTCCTCCACCTTCCTCCCTTCTGTTTCCCTCCCTCCTGTGAAACACGATAGATAGATAGATAGATAGATAGATAGATAGATAGATAGATAGATAGATAGATAGATAGATAGATAGATAGAAAAGACAAAGGCATTGTCTTTTTCCAGGGCGCACAACCACATTTTGTTGTGCGTAATTGTACTATATAGTCTATAAAGTTCACTTTTATGCTATTTATTCACAGCTCTGACCAAAAAATGTGGCTCTAATTTGCATTTTTTGGAAAGTACATCATTAATTCATCATTAAACCATCACCCAACCGGCTCCTATGATGACTGAACAAGATATTTTCACATGAAACTGTCACAAATGAGCCAGTTTTCCACCACTCTATAAACCAGGCTTACTTTTAATCCGTGTTTATTTCTGAGAACGTATCCAGCACGAGCACGCAGCACCGAGAAATAGACCCAACCGTGTATGTTGGCCGCCGAAGCTGGGCGTTTAGGTCTCGGGTTTCCTATAAAGTCTTAATGAGTTCATCAAAGTTTTTTCCCCTCCAAAACACAAGGCTACGAAAAAAAGAAACTGTCTGGAGTGTTGTCTGTATTTGTTGGCTCAAGGTGGAGGAGGCCATGCAGAATAAAAAAAAAAGAAAAACACTAAAGAAATAAGAGCTTACTGCGCGGTTTGCGCGCGTAAAGTTGGCGCACAAGCCCCCCTCCACCTCTCCACCCACCAAACAAACAAACAAACAAACAAACAAACAAACAAACAAACAAACCGCCTCTGTGGATTGTGTCCACTTTGGAGAAACAGCTGCTAATAACCAAACTGCTCAGAGCTGCTCCAGTATCTCTGCCTCTCGCTCTTTTTTCTCCAGATTACATCTGCTGAGCCCCGCTGCTCTGCACTGGAAACCCAATCAACATAATAACTGCGTTTTTTATTAATGAACGCGCGGATCCGGTTACACACGGCCCCTCTCGGCCTGCGCGCTGTCTGTTCGCAGGAGAACCGGACTTGATCGAGCTACTTTTAGACCCCCCTCCACTCCTCCCTCCCTCCCTCCACCTCCCCCCCCACACACACACACACACACACACACACACACACACACACCAGCTGTCTTCTTTCTCTCAAAGCTGCATCAAACAAAGCAAAGTGAGTGAAAACACGAGCAGACACATACCTTTCACTGCCCAGTCGTAAAACAGACCATTCAACAGGACAGTGGTGTCATCTGGGATGTTTGGACAACTCCCTCACTGAGCTACTTTACAAGATATTTCTCTCTCTCTCTCTTTTCTTTCTCTTTTCTTTCTCTCTCTCTCTCTCTCTCTCTCTCTCTCTCTGGTGTGTACTCTCCCGAACAAGCTTCAGGATATCTCTTCAGCTTTGGAGCAAATAGATTAAATTATTGATGGTGGAAATTGCATGGCTGAGGTAATGCACTCCCATGGCTGCGCGGCTCCTTTGGAGATCGTCTGAACCTCAGGTTGTCGCATGCTGAAAACGCCGCCGCCGCCGCCGCAGCACCAAGCAAGCAGCACCACGGGATGGGAGACCTCTGGAGCTGAAATGAGGAGCCTCTTTGCAACTACAGTAACTTTACTACACAATGACGCTGCAACATGTGACCGCGCCGCTGGCTGACTGGTCGCCTGTTTAAACAGCCCGAGGCGGACTGCTAATGCGCCCTCACTCTGCATTGTGGGCTTTTTTGTTTTGCTGGTCCGCATTCCGTGCAGACCTGCATCCACACCAGCATGTCTGACAACATGAAGCTACAAAGCACAAGCCGAGCCTCTCCTCTTCCGTATTTTGCTAAAGAGGTGGCATATCTTTTTTTCTTTTTTTTTCTTCCTAAGAAGGTTTTGCGTAACAGCACGTCTCCACCAAGTCGTGATACACTGCGTGCCATTTAGAGATGGCCTATTTGTGTAAAATTAGATATTCAGAGAATTATAAATAAGCATTTCTTGTGGAGGTCTGCAGATACTGAGCAGATTGGGTGGATTATATCAAAAAGGAGCTGAAGCATTTGAGCCTCCAGTGTACGGTTCTGAATGTTTCTCACCAGTTTATCTCCCAGGAAGACTCTCAGGCTTCCTATCTAAGGTGCGCCTGATGTGTCATGTTCACTCTTTCTGTTATATTATACAGGCTACAGCTCCAGAACAGGAGCTCAGAGTTTTGCTTGACGTGGAGGCTGACATAGATGTGGACAACAACTCTGCTCCTGCTCGCTTTTTTAAAAAGTGAGCCATCTCCACAGCAGATGGATGCCTCCCCTGCAAGTGCTCTGCAGTGTAGTAAGCAGCGCTCACAGGTTGGTATGACCAAATGTCAGCTACACAAAGCTCTCGACATGAGATACACAGAGCCTCCTCGTTACCTCGTTACTCTGTTCCCCCTCATCTGGAAGTAACTGGGAACAATTTGTTCCCTTTGTAATCCAGAATCCAGATACAGATGTCAGTGGAGGCATAACCTTTCAATGGGTGATGAACGTTTTGGAAATTCCACCTCTGATGAACACCAGAGTGAGCATAATGGAGGAATAGCAGCTCATTATCCTGTGCCTTGGCCCCGGTCCAGTGCAAAGATTTATTGTGATGTGTTTGCTATATTGCCTTCATGATTCTTCCCTGCACGAGCTTATGAGCTGGAGAGCTCTTGTTTGGCATGTAGCAGTATGGGAGTGGATGCTCACACCTGCTTAATGAGTCACTCCCACCTCCAACACACCCGGGGACATGCCAAGATAGATATAGCCCTCCCCGAAGGCTCACAGGAGGTGAGGGCAAACTCTGGATGACAAAGAGTTGCATCAGCAATCACTGAGCGACATGACTCCAAAGAGGATAAAAAAAAATGCACACTGCACAAGGGGGCTGTTCCAAACAAGTAATTCATAAATAAATCACTTGGCATCTCATTAGAGGAGCAAAAACAACAACATGGTCTCTCTCATTTCTGCAAATACAGCACAACTGAAGGTGGTGTATCAGGAGAAGTGTTCTGGCTGCATGCGTCTGAGCCTGTAAAGCAGGATTTCTGAATGAAGCTAATAAACCGTCTCATAGGTGTGAGGAGACGGGGAGTCGTGAGAATCTTTTTGACTCATCCAGCTGAGCATCACACAGAAGAACGGCAGCGTTGGCCCGTGACAAGGCGACCAGGACTCATTCTGAAAACTGCTAAACCACAGCTTGATCGGAGCTGAGGCGCACCATGTCTTCACCTTGAAGATTTCTCAAAACCCATGACTTTGGGTGAAGTCTTTGAATGTTCTGTGGCAGAGTTCTGCTGGTTCTAATGGATGGCCCCATTCATGGCTGAACACGTGTGATTGGCAGTAACAGTTGGGTAACTCTCTCCTCACATCTTTTCCCCGCTCACAACCTTTTTTTTGTGCTGTTTGTGCAGCAGAAGGAAGAAACAAGCACACTGAGCTGACAACACGACACACTTGTATAACCTTTCAAGGCTTCTCCTGCCAAATGCAGCACGATGCTGACAGGTCCGCACTGCCGAAAAGCTTCGCTTAACAACTACAATTATGCCTCCTTGTGCGAGAGAGGAACCGTGTAACACGGACGAAATGACATTTTGTGAAATGTCATTTTGGCTGGGGATAAAGGAAGGCGATGAGGGTATTTTGATCAAAGTGAAATTGCATTCCTGCTCGAGGAGCAAACACGTCAACTGAGAAAACATTTTGTATGGAGCTGGGTGACGTCAAAGGAGTGGAGGAGAGCGAGCTGCAGGAAACAGTTGAGCAACGTCCAAAGTGGCAAACACGTAAACTCAGCCGTTCATAGTCAGATGCAGGAGTGAGGAGGGTTAATGTCGTCCCTCCTGGGATGACAATAACCTTTAATGTAATCATCAGGCACACACAGCAGACTAGTCCTCTAAGCCTCATGCTCTCCTCCTTCCACATCCTCATACAGCTGAGACTGACTGCAAATCACTCCATAGCCTGTTAAGTCGCCGTCTGTCTGTCTGTCTGTCTGTCTGCCTGCCTGCCTCTCCTCTTGGCTTCTGTCCCCATCAATACCGTTTGCATGCCTCCCTGCTGAAGATAATCGCACTAATCATGCCACAGAATCACTTGGAAATGCTGAAATGTTTGCTGTGAGGCTACACACAGCTCACATGCAGACATTGTTCTGGAAGCAGTGGCTTGAATATGCCTCGTGCCTGCCTGGTTATGGCACATGCTGCCTCCATATGCAACCACAGGTACAGCTTTTCTGCACATTTTTCAAAATGAGAGACAGAAATGAGATAAGTTCGTCCCAAACCTAAATCCCTCTGCGGCTGTGTGACAAGTTGGAGCTGCATGGCTTCTGGAAGTTGCTCCTCGGCTGCAGCGACGTGCTGCAAGCTGAGAGACACACGTGAACGGATTTCTCTTTTTTTCTTTTTGCCGGCATGATCGAACATTTCCTCACACACACACACACACACACACACACACACACACACCCAGCAGCCTCCCGGTCCCGCAGTGGTCCGTCTTTACAGTAAGAAGCTCCATCCACTGTGTATTAATAACGGATCGTGGCTTCATCATCACTGTAAAAAACACAAACACCCGCCTCACGCCTCTCACTGACGAATAACTGATAATTGAAGGTTCGGAATGAGGTTCAGTGCTTCCCTCCAAACCAGAACTTGTTTCAACAAGCCTGTTAATTGGATGAAGGTGTTGGTGATGAAGATGATGGGAGCAGCAGCAGCGGCCCGTCTAGCCGACATTTACATCATGATTCACATGATTAATTTTTGCTCTAAATATATCGTGACGTCCGCCGCGCCGTGAGCCGACATTTCCGCCACGTATAGCCCCAAAAATAATCAATAAAGCTTATTTATAATTTCTATTAGACATCGGCTTTGTGGGGGGAGAGCGGGGAGGGGGGGCGGTGATGGGCAACTTTCATGAATGAAAACGTGGGCGAGCACACGGTGGATTATTTTGGGGGTGAAAAGAAAATGAATATCAGCTCCTTTGAGCCCCCAAAACGAGTTCAAAAAATGATAATAAAAGCGCCACACAAAGGCCAACATTCACATGAAGCAGCAGAGGAGCCAATCAGCGCCGAACGCGCAATTACTGCTCACATTTCGTTAATGAACAGGCCGCAGAAGCCCAAGAATTTCTGCTCATTTTTAATTTATTTTTTTTGCAATAAAACCTACCATCAGGTTTGTTATTGACGCCCACCCCGACTCTGCAGAGCCGAGAGAGAGAGAGAGAGAGAGAGAGAGAGAGAGAGAGAGAGGGGAGATTCTCGGTAAAGATAACACACGCGGAGACGCACGCACACAGGCGCAGGCGCACGCAGGCGCACGCCCGCACACAAGCACACGCAGCCCCATTTATGGACTGATCCGCTGACGTACATTGCAGAAAAGTGCTATAAAAAAACCTTCATACATACAAAGTGTGTCGTGCCACCCCACAGACCCCTCCTAACCCGCCTCCGCTCATCCCTCCTCCTCCACCCAACACGCCCACGCCCACACCATAATCCCACGTCTCAGTAGAAGGGAAAAATAATTAAAATATATATATATATATATTTATTTTAAATGCTGCTACATGGCCAGAAAAGATGCGTTCCGCAAAGAAAAAATGACATTTATCCACGATTCTACACCGGAAAGCAAGAAGCTGCAAAAAGGCCAAAGAGTTCTTTCGTGTGTCACATTTTTCCTGATCTCACATCAACTCAAACCTTCATCGTTTCGTTACAGACATTTCCCACAATGTGTGCAATCATCGCTTATTAGAGCTGCGACGCAGGTTTTTATTAAAGGAGCGTTTTCGTTTCTTTTTTCTGTTTTTTTTTTTGTTTGTTTGTTTTAAATGATTGTCGGGCAGCCTAACCAGTAATATGATCTATTTTGGTTTCAGTGTCTCATAAAATGAGGAGTAATAGGCTCTAACATGCACAGAGCGATCTGCGCACATTACACCGCTGGGTCAAAATTACGGAAAACGCAGCGGAAAGTCCCATCATTCAAATGCAATTACAGGAATTTACTGGATGCGTTCATATCGGAGTATTTATTTCGAAAACGCAAGGATGCATGAGGAGGGTTTGATTAAAACAGGACTGCCAGTGGGCGTTGGGGGGGCTTTTCTCTTGCACTTGCTGTTGTTTTTTGCCTGCAATTGCTTCGTCTTGGATCACAAATCTTAAATCTTTGACCAAAGAAGACGAGAGAGAGGGAGAGGGTGAGGGAGGTGGGAGAGAGAAGGGGGGAAACAGACAATATCACCGCTTCTGCATCGGTGCGAGACGATTTCTCTCTTTTTTTTTTTAGGCTACAAGTCCTTTAGGAGAGCAGAAAAATAAAATCCCAGAGCAGTTTTCTTTTGTGTGTGCGATGATCATCTAAATCTAATAGGCGACATGAGGGATTTTACGCGTGCCTTCATTTCCAATAAAAAAAAAAAGAAAGAAACGCTGCTTCCCTGAACAAGTGCATATCAAGCCATCTTATCCTCTCCATCACATTCAGCCATAACATCTGTCAGTGGATGGACTCTGACCACGCCCATCTTTATTGTAATTTTTATTATTATTATTTCTACACGAGAATAATGTGACAATTTGTGGGCTGTAAAAAGAAACAAGAAAAAAGCGAAGCATCGCTTCTGCACAAAACTACGATTCAGAATGAATTCGTCTTTTTTTAAAAAATCACTTTATCATTCATTCGTATGAGCCTGCGTTTGACAGGTCGACACAGAGCCGTGTGCGGACAAAAGAAGGGGGGTAGGGTAGCAGGTGAAGTGAAAAGCACCTTATGAATGAAACCGTGGAGCGGTCGTAGTAAAAACACAAGTGATTTGATGGCGATGACGGGAGGAGGAGGAGGATGGGGGGCCGATGGAGGGGAGGGGAGCCGGGGGGGTAAAGAGTAGGGCTATTTTTGGTCGATAACAAAATCCAGAGGGTTTGACATCAAGACAAAACATGAATGCAGCAGACCAAACAGGAAAAATACGCACCAGATAGAAAGATAGATAGAAAGATATATAGATAGAAAGAAGGTTTCCACACTGGTTCATGAGATGCACCAGCATCAGGACTCCACTTCGTGCTGGAAGGATCGCTGCAGCGTCTTAAGTCCCATATTGGGAGCATGATTAGGCACAACGCAACGATTACGCAAATTATGTTGCAGCAGCCAGTGTTCGGAAACTCCACAAAAGAAAAGGCTTCAATAAAAAGCTCCCCTTTCAAGAAAAAAGCACGAAAACGAGTCCCAATATAAACGCTTCACGTGACTCCAAGCCGATGTGAATGTGCAACGCACCAATAATTTATAAATGTAACTTGGTTTTCAGAGAGAGGAGGAAAAAAACGGTGCCGGTCACCTGGATCGGATTTTATTTCGGAGTTATCTCGGTCACTGATGTCCACAATTACCACACTGCCAAAGCGAAAGGGGCTGCATGCTGTAGTTTTTAAAAGCCGAAGTTCATTTGAGAAAAAAGAAGCCAGAAGAAGCCCGTAAAGACGACAGGAATAAAAAGGACTGACATGAAAACAATGGATTGTGCTCTTACCTTTACAAGGGCTGACAACCACTATGTGCGTGGTTAGATCTCCGCGACCAAGACTTGCATGTCCCAAAGTTTAACGCAGTGTGGGGGGGCTTATAGGTACCGAGAATGTGGTGTGCAAAGAACCAGACGCCCTAACATTTCAACTTTCACAGTGCTCTACAAAAACCACATTTTTCTTTTAAAGCACGAGCTCGTTTTAAATGGCAAGCGCTCCTTTTTCTTTTCTTTTCTCCCCTTTTTTAAATGAAATATTTGCTCTGTATAATCCCGTTTATTTTCCGTTAACAGACCACAGGCTCCTTCAGAATAAGCTTACCAAAAGTTGGAAAAAACAATCCCAGGTTTTGGCAAAGGGGGGCTGGGAAAAGAGAGAGAAAGAGAGTTGGCGTCCACTCGGCGTTTTAGTCCATGCACGACTCCGGTGCCTCTGTCCAACGTGCTGAAAGCATAACACAGCCAGGGTAACTATGAGGGGGCCAAGAAAATATCTATATACTTTTGTTTGAGTGCCCACTTTAAACTGCTTTTTTTTTTTTTTTTTTTTTTTTTTCAAATGAACTTAAAGAGCCAATATCATGCACATTTACAGGTTTAAAAAAAAATGCATTTTTTTTTTTACTCTGCTGCTGCTGCTTCCCCGCGTCTTGTCACGTGTATTTTCCCACCCCTTGCCAAACCAAGTCCTGTTAATATTTGATCACATATTGGTCGGACATTTCCTTCCAGATAACAGCAGCTATATCACAAACGCCGGTATCAGTTCACTGTAAGCTCGCCCTTAACACAAAAAGCAGAAGAAACGGCTTCACTCTCACGCCAGATCACAGCCGCTGGTACAGAACAAGCCTATTGTTCTCCATGTCATGCTTAAGACAAGTGGCACAGCTAAGTGGCACATGTTGCTTATGCTTTTTATTTTTTCTTGTTTGAAGAAAACATGAGCACCGCACTCTTCAAAAAAAAAAAAAAAAAAAGGAACATCCATACATGCATAAAATATCAAGCCCTCCACTGGCAGCACGCAGCAGCTCTCCAGCAGCCTACAGCACATCCACGGCACATTGCGCGCAGACACAATGTAATATTTCCTTACCCCTCTCACTGTACCGGCATATCCTGAGCGGAGAAATGCCACACAGTCTTTTTTCACACAAGCTTTGTCAACATCAGCCTCAGCAGACATGGGTCTCGATACTGAGTTTCTCAAGTAGCCACTGAGTCCAACCCTTCTCCAAGCAATGCGTTGCCAACACCAAACAGCAAGCACGACTATTTAACTGGTAATCATCCCGCTTTCTATTGCTCTGTGTTTTCCATTGCTACTTACCATTTTCCCCCTACGCTGTCCTGGAGATAGAAGTGTCTTAATATCCACTCACTCCAACAGATGCTGGTAGGTAATGTGTCTTGTTTGAAGTCATCATATGAGAACTTCTGCTGTGCTCAGTAGATCGCCCACCACTTCGCTGACTTATGAATCTAATAACCCTTTGCAATATCGGCGTGCTTAAACTCTCTTAGGCAACACCTTGGTGGCTCTACAGTAAAAGACAAATATCAACAAGCCGGGCTTGTCAGAAAAAGCTTGTACAGATATACGTAACACCCTCGCCCGGACAACGCCATTAGGGGTCTTACGTGATTGAAATAAGCGACGGCGGCACAAGTTTATGGGGGATACTAGTTCCTGACTGATCGCTCGTTCAGCGCCTCACATCTTTAAAATCCGCATCGAGGAACAATGACAAGAACCATAAAACTTCTGAGACACATCCATATTCACGTGTTTGTGTTATACACCGTTAACTCCCTCTTTGGCGAAGGGCCATAGGCCTATTACGCATTACGCACAACTGGTCATTTAGATGCTTTCCAGCGATGCTCAGCAGGTCGGCTTTTAGCAAAAAAACAAAAAACACAGAAAACAACTAAAAGCACAGATAGCCATTCATAGCGCCCCTGTGTCTGCCTGTCAGGCTGCTGAGGAACTTGTTGCTGCTCAAAAACAAAGCCCCTCTCCGCTTTTTTCTTTCTCTCTCTTCTGGACCACACATCTCATACAGCATGTATACTTACATTGCCAAATTCAGTTGAAGTGTTGCTTTTTTTTTTTGTTTGTTTTTTTTTGTTTTTGGTCGCACAGATATGACAGAAATAATAAAAAAGTTAAATCCACGTCCTTCCACAAGCGTAATAACACCGAGAGAGGCGAGCAGAGCCTTTAAAGTCAGGAATGGTACTTTGTTTTCGATCAGGAATATCTGGAAGTTCAAAGGCGAAATCTGTTTTCAGTAAAATTCCATCAGTTGCACTGCCAACACTCAGCCATCTGATTGTTATGCAGTGACGAAGCGCTGTGCTTGCAAGTGGAGCCCCAAATGTACTA
This sequence comes from Stegastes partitus, assembly GCF_000690725.1. Lineage (NCBI taxonomy): Eukaryota > Metazoa > Chordata > Actinopteri > Pomacentridae > Stegastes > Stegastes partitus. Next base: position 175,011 of record NW_007578588.1, read on the forward strand.
AGTAACATGAGTAATAGGTGATATTTGCCTGACTCTTTGCCAGCATCCCAAACTTTCTCGAGTGTGCGTGTAAGAAAAGTGTCATTCTTGTGGTATAAATTACTTTTTTGTCATAGTTTATGGAAATCACGCCGCATGGGTGGCGCGTTATTGGAACCTGGAGGCGTGCGTCCGCAAAAAAAAAAAAAAAAAGGGAAAAAAAAGAGACAGTAGCACCGATTTGACGAATCCTTGGACCTATCTGGCAAAACAAACAAAGAGAAAAGGAGGCTCATCAGAGCGTTTTTCGGTAACTCGGCGCTCTGGCACGCAGTTTGCCTTCCCGTGAATGGTGGATTTTAAAGGGCAGCACTGTCCACTGTGTCTCTGCATGCGGTCAGAAGATGCCCTGATTTGAACACTGAGAGGAAACATGCACACTTCTTGCGTTTTCAGTGTCACTTGCAGATATTTTGCCAAACTTCTGACACATTCAAAAGTCCTCTCTGGGCAAAAAATAGTTGGATGTGATCTGGTCTGACTACAGATGCACTGCTGCTGATTTACAAACTTCATTGCTTTGCGGTTGGTTTCAATACATTTCTGCCTCAAAGACACAAGATGGCATAATCAGATAAAATTAGCACCATTTTTTCTCCTTTTTAAAAAAGACATTGGAACAACTTTCTTTCTGCCCAGAAGCGTGCAGCTGTTCGTCGTACCTTGCAGGCAACAAGTGCCGGACTTGAGAGTCACACAGCTTATTATCCTTGAACTCGCTCCTCGTAGGCTTTTCACACAGGGGCTACTCATTACAGGCTCTAATAAAAGGCAGCGGCCACGTAAAGCAGAGAGCTCACACATATCAGCTCGGCATAGACAGCATGAAGTGGACCAGCAGTCCCCCACAGGGTCGGATGATCGGGATGCATGTGTCCCCGTCACCTCTCGGCTCCTACCATCGTCCTACTCTCAGGCCTTTTTGCTTCCTGACGTGGTAACTTGACTTGCTCCTACTTGTGATGTTGTTAACACTTCCTCTGCTCCCACAGCTTTTCGCAGACTCTGTTACTGACTCATGCTCGTCCCTTTTTCCACTATCCATGCCCTCCTCCGCAACTCTTCACCACAATATCTTATGGCTGAGTCCGAGGTCACAGATCAATCACTTCATCCCCTGGGCTGCATATGACTGCATGGCATTTTGCTCCACGGTCTGCCAAGACACTTCACCTCTTTTGAGCTCACTCATGAAACTTTTAAGTGTTGGAGTGGACAACATTTTGGCAGAGGGAGCGTTATTAGCCTGTGCCGCGGGCTAAACGTGGAGATAAACGTGCACCGTGACGGATCTTTGTATGGCTGCTGATGTGAACCACATCCAGTAAACAGATGCGGGATGTGAGAACAGGACGACTACCACTTGCTGTTGTTGTTACTCTGCGTTTTGTAAAACTGTCTTCACTTGTGAAGCCGCCGCCTGCCTTTCAGATGTGATCTTTTCTGATTTAATCCGACCTTTCTTTCGGAGCCGCCGCCGACACTGCCTGTGAAAACCTGGAAACGAATCCCGACTCCGCCTCCTCAAGTGACAACTGTACCGAAATGAATCACAAAGAAGAAGTATTGTTAAAGCCATTTAACAGTGCCGTCATCGTGCTTCCCTGTTTACGTCTGCTAATCACATTTGGGCCCAGGCTGGTCTCAGGAATCATTACTAAAATGCAGAGTGCCAGCCTAAAATTCTGAGTCTATAAGCACTTTCCTCCCCCTCGCCGTAATGACAACTATTAGGCGAGGATGGATCCAGTCGGGCTGTGTGTATCATCACTCTGTCTTAATCTTTGTTCCATAAATATTGATAACAAGAGCCCCACGTCATGTGTTACTAGTACCTGCTGTTAAAAATAGAAGGCCTGCTGATGGCAGGTTATCTCTGACTGTCAGATCCCAGAGCATCTCCCCCTCTACCTCTAGTATCTACAGGAAGTTGAGCTGTGGGACAGAAAACAGCAAACTGTCTGATGACACACCAGCAAATCAAACTAGCGTGCTGCTCGTCTCTCCTATTTACCTTCTGATGGTCAAACACACTGTCGTTAGCGGAAAATCTGACTGCCAACATGAAAAAAACAAAACAGATTCATCCACACAGAACACAATTGATTGAGAAATAATGAAGCATAATTTCATAATGAACCAGTCAAAATAGCTCCATACAGTCACCCTGTTGACAATGTGCTTCATGCGGTACATCTGTCATCCTGTAGTGCAGCTTCATAATATTTCTGTGGAGTGTGGAATTAATTATCAGGCTCGCTCGGTGACTCAGAGCTCAGGTCTTGGGAAAGTAATGCAGCCCGTAAATAATCGCCCTACTGCCACCATACTTCAGGCTGATGGCGAGCGCTGCATTTGTGCTAATTTCGCTGTTCTATGTATAGTGTGACGGACAGTGTCAGGATGAATGATATTTGGGTTGCCCCGGTGGCTTAGCGGGCTGAAACGGAAGCGACTGTGCCGCTGTGACATGCAGGGTTTGTGTCTCATCGTCTCCCCTCGACCATCTCTCAGCAGCTAAACACCAGGTGACTATGTAAACTCGGTCTTTATGGCCTGGAGGGGCTGAAACGTGGAGCTCTGGGTGTGACATATAAGTGCATTGATCTCCTAACTCTGACTAACCTCCGTCTGCTCGACAGCCTGGAGTGGAGGATGCTGCCTGTCTGCCATTATCTTTATGAGTGCCTGGGTGAGACGGTAATCTGGGCCTGCCGCTGGACTGAGAGGCTGCTCAGCTACATCCGGCAACAAGGAGGGTCAACGTTTTGGATCCGAATCATCCGAGATACGTCAGACAACTGTTGGTCAAGAGGGGGGAGAACAGAACACAGAAACATGGATCTGAACGTGTCTCAGATCAGACGTGGCCCCAGGACTGTGACTTCTTCACGTCTGAAATGAATCAGAGTCTTTTAATCCTGCAGCTCCGTGTGCCGAGGCGATTGTGTGCGAGTATTTGTGTGAGCTCGAATGTGTACAAAGTGGTACGAATTTGAATGATGTATTTGCATCTTGTTGCTTAGCCAAAGGCATTATTGGTTCCCAGTGGTAGTGACCTGAAATTTTGCATGCACGGCAACCCTGCACATGGTAGCCTCTTTATGATCAGCCAAATATCGCACAGTAGAGATACGAGGCACTGACCTTCAGCGCAGCACATACATGGAGCACACGGCGGCACAGATGTTCGCATTTCATGATGGGCTCTCCTTCCCACTTTGTTTTTTCTCCTTCTTCTGAGCTCTACGAGGAAAAGAGAAATAACAAAATAAGCACGTCTGCGTTTAGATTTGGACGCCGATTTGGTGGTTTGGTGGTTAATATTCAATCCGATGTGCGTGCCACCCTTCCCTCTAAGTAACCAGGAAGTCAGACACACCGGAATGTAACAAAAACATAAAAAATGGCCGAAAGGACGACTGCGACAGTAAAATAGCGAGCATGTGGTTATTTTTATAGCTTGCAGATGTATAGAAGTCATTCCACAGCCATACCGCGTGCATACTCAGGAGCTAGGAGGTAGATGTGAGCTCAGATATTCGCTTTATGCGATTCTGTCCGACACGGCTGAGGTGGACTGAAGCAGCTCGAGCTGTTGACCTTGTAATGGATTTCTGAACTGGACACGGAGAGCCACAAAAATCTTCTTTTACTTACAAGAACAAGAAAGCCCAGTCCTTTTTTTTGAATACAGTGCAGTATGCCAGACTATTTAGGGAGTATTTAGGTTTCCAGTCCAACCACCAAGCGTTGTAAAATACCCTGCAGTAAAATCCAGTGCAAGCCAACTGAAAACATGCAGTAAGTCAAGGTCAGAACCCTGCAGAACTCACATCAGCATTACCAAGGCTTTAAAACAAAACCGTTTTCTCAGTGTTTTGATGTCAGAGCCCTATTCTGACCCCATACTAAACTGCCTCTGTGACGAACATAATCTTTATCTGCTTAAGCACTTGTGGGCGCCCAGGAGCGGAGCGGGTCAAGAGTTCTCGCTGATATGAAAGACAGCAGCGACAGCCTGCAGAGGAGGTGGAGGCTCATGACTTGGAAGTTGGCAGTTCAAATCCCCGGACTGACCGACCAACTGAGGGAGCGTCCCGGCTGCTCAGTACCGACCACGTGGCAGCAAACTGGGCAGCTCCCAGGTGGGCTTCGTCTTTCACCTTGCCTGGACCAATTAACAGATTTTAATCAAGCTGGGATTTGGATTGGAATGACAGCTGATAGTTGACTCATCACCCGACGCGCTCAGACTGATGTTTGGAGTCTACGAGACGTCAGCACGCCTCCTTAAGCTGCTGTTGAAGCTCCAGATGATTTGAGCTTTTCAGTTCATCCTTGACCCTGAAGCAGCAGTTCTCCCCACAAAGTCCACTCAGCAGCTGCTCTGGAGCTTTTTGTTGCATCCAATGGTTTTCATCAGCAGAGCAGCACAACTGCTATTAAACTAAAGATGTCGCTCACTTCATGTTTTCGTGAAGCTTCTGGATGAAGATGATGTTGTACAACCAGAAGGCCCAGAACAGATTCTAAATGGACCTTGTGCTGAGACGGTTTCCTTAACTGCTGCTTCTGAGGTCAAGCACCAACACTAAAGCTCAACCATCGAGCCCACATGGAGAAAACATCATGAAAGGGCTCACAAGAAAACTGAAATGTGAACATTTCCAATTTAACGAAAACTGGGTAAACACCAGCTGCCGATGAAGCTCATGTGATGTGATCGAAAGCACGGAAACAGCTCACGTAAGGATCTTCTTGTAAGATTTCTCTCTCAGTGATGTTATGAATAGAATAGAATAGAAAAATACTTTATTTATCCCAGTTTGGGAAATTACTGTGGTCCAGCAGCAGCAAGAAGAAACACCAATCACAACAGAAAAGAGCTGAAGTTAAATATTATTTATTTTATTTCATATGAGATTTAGAAGAACTGAAACAACCAAACTAATGTCCTCACTACGCTCAAAACAATCAAAGCTAAATATTTAATACGACAGTTTAACGGGGCTGAACATGTGTCGTCCACAGAAATGACCAGCAGCACATGCACCAGTTGGACCAGGACAGAACTGGACCAGTGAGCTGGCTGACAGGTTGACACATCAGAGGCAGCTTAAAGCAGGGTTGCCGCTACAGGCCCACCACAGAGTTGATGTTCTCCTACAAAGTGTGATGGGAAATATGTTGGCGGTGTTCAGAACTGAGCTTCTTATTGTTGTATGTTTTGAACACTCATTGATTTTACTATTTCATAAAGACATCCAACACGAGCCAAAGAGACTGCATCAGTCTTCTAGGCCGTCCTCAGACGAGCCCTCCATCGTTGTTTCCAGTCGTCTCCATACATCGGGCCAGTTCGTTGCTACTTTGAGCTCCTGCATCCTTCTCGTATGTCCGCGTACGTTAGCGTGGGACGTCCTCGTGACCGATGCCCATGTGTCGGTTCCCACAGCACCAATTTGCTGGCTGGCAGCTCTCGATGTCTTTGACGGTGTCCTGCTAGTCTCATTCTCCTGACAGCGATCTTCTCGCTCACCTCTGGTATTCCCTCATCCAGGATCCTGTTGGTGACGGAGCTCTATGGCTTCTTCATACTGAACGTTTGCACCAGGGTTCATGCTTTTGTTGTTCTTACACTGTGCACATTTGATCAGGGTCCTTTTAGTTTCATATTACAGTTAATGCAGGACAGAACTTGATGTGACAGGCCTACGTCGTGTTGGTGTCGCCTGCATCTTTCTATCGCTGGATGCTGACCCTTCCAGTCTGGCTGTGTCTGACTGCCGGGCAGCATCTCATCATCAATTTGCAAAAGGGTTTAAGCAACATCGGGGCTTGTTTGTAACTCTTTGAACCAATCACAGTCAGACTGGGTGGAGCTCAGCCCAGGATGCTGCAACGGTGTCCCCTCCAAACAACAGTGACGGGAACACTTGCACATAGGAAGTAAAATTCACAGAGTGGAGCGGGTCGGGTCGCCTCTCTGCAAGGTCCAGTCCTGGAAAGTAGAAACACAGACAGCAGACAGAAGCTAACGGCTAAACCCGCGGCTACATTCTGTGAGTCAGAATACCTATACCTATATATTGATTGGTTTGTAAATGCCCGGGTCGATATTAAAGCCAAGTTTGTCCTTTTCATTGGCTGACGAGCTGAATGGGGACCAAGTGGAACCAGGTCAGTCCAGGAACTGAGCTTAGGTCTGATTACACTGTGAAGTCAAAAAGTTCGGACCAAACAGTTTACCTTTGGACAGAACCAGGTGTGCTGTTTACCTCTGTTTACAGTCGTTGTGCTAAGCTAAGCTAAGCTAAGCTAACCACCTCTCATCCAACTCGAATAAGCAATATAGAGCCAAAGCCCCCCACCACCCCCCCAAAGTCAGACAAGACTCCCCATTACAGTTGACAGACAGACAGCAGGCACAAAGTTTAAAATAAAGGTCTTAAAGGGAATAAAAGCTGTGCAGTGAATGGGGAGGGAATTGTTCAGGATAATACAAAGGAGTGGGATTTCTTGTGTGTTTGTCTGTGAGGGATATCCCAGCCAAAGTTTCTCTATACATCAAAGCGCCGCTGCAAATAAAAGCACACTTGTCAGGGGCGAACAAACTGCCTCCTTTGTGCCTCCTACCAACCAAATTCAGGCACACAAAGCCTTTGGATGTACAACACTGCAAAGAAGACGTACTATTCAGATGACATGCTTTGCTCTCTTGTGGTTTGCTGTGAGCTTTTGTCTGCCCTGACCAGGACAGATATATAATATCACTGGATCAAAATCCTTTCAGTCCCTTTTGCTCCCTGCTAAAGACTCCCGTTACACTCCCTCCCCCGTACACTCCACCATTCTTTCTTTTCTTAAACAAAGTAAACTTGATGCAGCCAGATAACACTTGCAGCCCTCAGGCCTAATGCCCAAAAATGAGTCTCAGGTTCATTCAGTTTGGGTTTTTTGTACAAACTGTGGTCAGACAGACCGGACACGTTTCACCGCTGACAGGAAATCTTTGTCCGTTTTGGTTTTCCGTTGCTTTAAACATCTGTCACCTGCTCCTTTCACATTCCTGAGAAAATAATCACCAGAAAGTTTTGTCCACGCCATTAAAACAAATGAGACGAAAGCAGCCTCACCGCCCGCACACACTCCGACACGACTCACAACTGCACACCTGAATCACAGAAAAGCTGCTTTTCTTGCTCTCGTCAGCCGTTTGTGACGTCGGTTCAGTTCTGTGGACGTCCTGACGCCGATAAGAACGTCTACTGAATGTGACTGAACAGAGACGCTTCATTTACATCCAACACTTTGTTTTCTCCAGCGTGACATCAGCAGGGGTGTGAATTATAATATATATGTGTCTAAAAGGCCTCTGGCATCAACCAGGAAAAGTCCAGCTTAAAGCAGAGCTCGAGCAAAGGCTCCAACATTTGAGCTGCTCCATGCATCGAATGAAATGCATAACGAACAAAATCCACAGATTGGTGGTTGTCCTCATTATAAAAAGCACCCAGGAGAGCTGTTTGGGAGGACCACCTCACTATTGATTGGCTGGAAATATTATATAAAGGCCGGCATGGCCACAGGAGGGGAGGGGGGCTTTTTAATTGTGAGCTATAACGTGTGAGTCGCTGGAACTCACGAGTCGGATTTTACTGCATTTTAATGACGCTGTGGACTATTTTTGCTGGTGCTTTAAAAATAAATAAATAAATAATTTTTCATAAAATAAATAAATATATATATATATATATATATATGAGAAAAGTGTCGAGGCACACTTGAGCTCACGGAGACACAATAGTGAGAACCAGCGCTTCACTCTGCCTTAAGAGATTTCAGCATGTTGAATAAAAAGAAATCTCTGAGTGAATGCAGTGACTCATCACCAGGGTCATTTGCCTTTCACTGCAAATGAGTGTGGGTGTCTGCCTAACTTGCAGTTATAAGCTGGATATTGTTTTTTAATCATCGGAGAGAGAGAAAAGGGGTGAGCAAGAGAGACCTTGTGTTTGTGTTGATGTGTACAGTACGCATGAAAGAGTGTAGACGCATGAGTGTGTGTGTGTGTGTGTGTGTGTGTGTGTGTACAGTAAGACTGAGGGCCACATTTGGACTCTTTGAGATGGATTGTGCGCCCGGAGACACGCATGTTATTAATCAAACAGCCGCTTTGGCCTGGAAGTGCAGCTTCCTGTCTTTTGACAGAGAAGCCCTGTGTGTGTGTGTGTGTGTGTGTGTGTGTGTGTGTGTGTGTGTGTGTGAAGCCAGCCTCTCCTCCTCATCATGTGTGTGAGGGGCAACGCGCCAAAAGTGGGAGGAGCTATGATAAGCGTGGCTGCATTCTGCCTGAAGGCCTGAAGTTCACACACTGGCTTCAGTGAAAAATTCTTCTTCTCTCCAAAGCAGGTGCAATTTTTAGCAAGTTTTTAAAATTAAAAGGCGAAGGTAGGCAGGAGAAAATCTAATTAACCTCTATCTGCAGAAATCCAGCCCACATGCAGCTAAAATGATATCCATGGTAACACTTGATGTGAAAAGGCTGCCGTTACACTCTCTGGAGAAGTCACATGAAAACGACGTGATCATGAACTAAACTTCACGTTTTGTCTTTAATCCAGTGTCTTGTGATTGGACGCTGTCACGTGGCTTCAGCGGTGTTACGCTGACACAGGACGTCACTTCATCGTATCTTCATGAAGCTGGTGTTGAGCGTTAAATGGAATCCCGTGTGCGTCTACATCTGTGGGCGATGTGGCTGCTCGGCTGGACAAAGAAGATAAAACATATTTCTCCGTTTTCTAACCCATTAGCTAAAACATTACACAACTTGAATCACTGCATTAAGGTCCAATGTTCTGATGGGACAACCCGCACTAACCCAAACCCTTTGACATGCAGACATTGGTGGAGACCAAGCACACTCGCCATAGCAACGGCCCTCCCTGATGGCAGCAGCCTCCCCAGCAGGATGATGTGCACACCTCACCACAAACACTGCTAGAGGAACATGACAAAGAGCCCAATATGTTAACCTGGACTCCACACTCCCCAGAACTCACAGAAGCACCACCTCACAACCCACAGCACCGGTGCCAATATCGGATCCCAGACAGCCCAGGATCAGCCCCAGGCCCCAGAGGTCCTGGTCCGTCCCTGACTGGTCCGAGGTGGTTTTGTGGCACAATGTGATGCTAAAAAACTAAATGCAAACAAGAACAGCCAAAGACATGAATACAGGCGTTGAAGCATTCCAGCCTTTGTGTATCTGACAGAGGAAGCAGAGACCTGCTCACAAAGGCTCCAAATAAACTGTCATCAGTGCTGTCAATGAGCATTTATAATGGTAAAGAGGTTTAACACCAAACCCTGACCTGATGTTCCTGTGGTTGTCTTTGGGATGACTGGCAGTCCCAGAAGCTGAGCTGACCACCACTTACTGTTCATAAGTTCATAAGTTCACAGCTAGCTTCATGTGCGACATGAACCCAATAGACTTTGGGCACGATGTGAAGTTTGCTGTGGTGCAGATTGCACGATGGAAACGCTGAACCACAGCCCACCATGCACGTGAGTTGCTGTGAATGCAGCGTCACAAGCATGCGCCATCGATCCACGAGAAAGAAACTAGCGAAGCGTGAATGGCGCCCTCGTCCTCGTGGCATTAACGTGTTTGAAGAGAAATCCCCAAAAAAGGAGGAGGAGGAGAATATGGACGTGGCGGTCGTGGCTCATCCCAACTTGGGATTTCTGTGACGGGAGCTGGTGTCGCTCGGATCAGGCCGTCATGTCAGACTGCGTCTCCGTTGGTTAGTTGGTTGACGTAGGTCGCAGCAGCAGCAGCAGCAGTCGCCCTGTGAGATGATCACCCCACATATCTGAAACTGTTGTCGTTGGTCGCAACACCATGACAACTGATTCCAGCCAAGAACTTCTGTTGGCTCTCATACCTCTCTTCGATCTCATATTTCATTTCTGCCTCTTCTCTTCAACTGTCCAGTAAAGGCAAAAATATTTAAAACTTCACGATGCAAAGAGTGGCAGCGCCCTGGTTTGCAGTCAGAGGTCTCCTGCCACCACATTTACTCACCTTTCTTTTATCACGGTGCTTTTTGTTGGTTGTAATACTGCAAGTGACCACTGGGGGAGGTTGACAGCATGGCTGGATAGCAGCGCTTCCTACAGCCGTCTAAACCGTCCTGATGCTAACATGGAAGCTTGCTATTTGCTCCAAAAGTGAAAGTTTACACACAGACACCTGCCTTCCAGTAGAAACACCCTCGACTTTCACCTCCTGCTGCAAACGTTGTGCTGAAGCCAAACAGAAACGGGACTGAAGTCCAGTCAGCGAGCTCCGTCATTCTGGATGACTTTAACAGTTCTGGTGAGAGGTTTTGCTCCTGCTGGCAAGAATAAAGTGTTTTCATTTTGCCACGGTTCTCCATAGAGCCTCCGAACCAACAGGAAAAAACTCATTTCCAGGAAATGCAGATGAAATATAATTAAACGTGATGGCAAGAGACTTGTTGAGAGACCTTGGAATTTACAGTGGGGAAGAAAATGAGCCGAACCTGAGTCTTCTCCCAAGACTGTTATCTGACAGAACCAAGGTTTTCTATGTACGGACCACAGTGACAAAGTGCTGTTCTACCCTAACAGGTGCAGCAGAACCTACAGGAGCGTGATGCAGATGTGAATCCAGCGCAGCCTGTACACGCCCACACAGTCCTGAGAGGAGGTCTAATCAGGCGAAGCAAGTGAAACACCTGTGTGGGTGTAACATGGACGTGGCCCTAACTTTATCTGAAACAAAACCAATTAGCCCTGAATAAAAAGTTGTTCTCTTGTAGAATAAAAGGAGGATGAGGGGTCTGCGGTGCTGTGCTGAGGTGACGCTGCCTTCCACCTGCAGCTAATCCTCCCGCGGTCGTCTGAAGCAGCCTCACACCAACGTTTCTCACTTAATTGGGCAGCGTGACTGTTTTGTGTTTAGCACAGACAGTGGATTGTCAGGTAGCGAGTGCAGCGCGCTGTGTGGCGGCTGGATGCTCGGCAGCAGGGCGTCTGAGCGCTGCAAGATGGCTAACAGCATCTGTTTCTTCATTTGTAAGTTTTACAATCCAAAGGATGCTTGCACTTGGTACTCCAAAGCCATACTCAAGGCGTGGAACGCGTCAGATGTGAAAGCTAGCTGTACCAGAACCAGGACGTGTGACGTCTGGATCGCTTTATAAAACATTAAAGCAGCACATCTCAGTGTGCATACGATCGCTGATTATGAAAGTGGAATTTACTGCCTTACCATACAAATGGGGTTTGGAGGCACGTGAGCGCCAGGTTTCATCTTGTCTATGCATCCCTAGTCTGTCATAGTCGGACCATTCACAGCTGACCCGGCGCTGTGGGGAATGGTCTGCCTGCACCTCATGTTAACTCTGCAACAGGGATGAACAGAAAGCTTTATTCCTTTAAACCAATCACAGCGAAGGAACGGATGCAACAACAGGCGTGACACAGATCAGTGTCGGGTTGAGTATTTGAGTGGAACGTGAAGCAAGCCAGTCAGAAAAATGACCGATTCACTGAAACAAAGTGGCAGAGCTGCAGGATTCAAAACGGGTCATTTTGTGTGCGGCGGGCCAACAGCTGAGAGGCTGGTTCCTGTAGCAAAGTGGGTTCTGAAAATGGCAGCATGTAGACGGCGACACAGGAGAAGAAGCGGCGTGAAACATGCGACCGATGGCGGGCTCATACCCCAAACACATCTGGTGAGCTGGACCAGTGGATCCCAGAACCAGCCAGTGTAGCGCCCCCTGCTGACAACGGCCACCGCAGATTTTCTTTACTGTGCATAGAAGTGTGGCGTGGACCCGCACACATCACGCTGGAGCTTTGTTCTAATGATCACGAACCCAAAATGTAAAAACCACCGACACACTCGCAGATTCAAGGTCAGAATGAAGGTTTGTCCTCAAGGACACATTCTGCCACAGGGACCAAGTCGATTCAAATCAAAGCTTCAGCTCCGTCGTCATCGAGCAGAGAATCCACTCATTAGTGACGAACTTTAGGAAATGAGCAGCGTGAGCAACAGGAAGAGCAGGAGGGCTGTCACAGGGCGTCTGAAGGGAACAGGTGCCAAGAGCTGCCGGGAATCTCAGATCATTTGAATGTGTGAATATTCCCTCACCGTCCTAAAGAGGTGCAGTCACCCGTCCACTCAGCGTGCAGTCTCTGGTGGAAGTTGCGGTAAACGGTAACGAGCACACACTCATGCACTGTGTCATCCCGGCAGGTTTGGGACTTCACCCTGTCTCCATGGCGATTGCTGCAATGATGACAAATTTGCTGGTTCAATAAACAAAACGACAAAATGTGGAGCCTTAACCTGACGTCTGAGTGCGTTCGCGACACGGACGTCACGCGTGAAGGCAGGAGGACGTTTCACAGCGTGAGCCTCACACACAGAACCACACAGAACCACACAGAACCACACAGAACCACACAGAGGCGCTTTGTGTTTGCAGTCTGCGGGATCAGACTTGAAGTCAGCAAAGTACTTCAGTAGACTCTGCAAATCGTGAAATGTTTATTTGCAAGGCTACCTGCGCCATACAGCTCATTCTCCTGAGGATGAGTCATCCACAGGCTACATACAGTACATCTGAGGTGGGCTTTGGATGAGCTCCTGGAGGAGAACGTCGAGGGCCAGAGAACACTGCTGAGCCATCACAGATGTACTGATTTTCTGTCACATTGTTTCACAACAGGAGACATTACCTGGTAAAGGGAAGTGTAACTCTCACCCATCCCCCACGCTCACCGCCGGCCGCTCAAGGTCCTGTCAACAGTCAGCGGTGTATCGATAAAGAGCCACATCTGCTGCTCACTGGATGTCTTTGCTGAGTAAAAACGCAGACTGAGATTATAACGCGCTGCCGCTCTGTATAGACGCACATACGGTCACTGAGCGATCACACAAAGCAATCCAGTGAGAATGAACAACACTGTGAGCCATCTGCTTTTCTCTGATTTACTTTCCTTTTTGTCTGCAGCACACCGTATACATGTCACGTCCTTGAGGATGGACGTTTGCAGTGATTTCACATCGACAGGAGCCTCGTTCCTACAAGTCAAGCCGACCACCAACCCGAACACACGTCAGGTGGTGCCAGGAAACCTTCGTAACAACAGATCCGATCGGCCGGTCCTCGTGCTTATTTTAGCATTCTGTCCTTTTACTGTTGGTCACAGCATTATAATATAGTTTTTAAAAAAGCAGCAGATGACCGACGGAACAGAGCAAAGAGAGAAAAGCAACAAATGCTCATTGTGGAGTTGCCAGAATACAGGAAACAGAATATTAAAATGACAATTTTCTGATGTCTGTCTCAAGAGTGAATCAGCTGAGCATCAGTTTGACTCGGTGTAAAGGCACAAGCTGTGAACACTCACCCTGATCCGGCACCACCGCGCTGGACTGAAGGATCTCGCCAAATGCGCCACAGCTTAATGTGCAACTCAGCTAATTTTGTTTTTTGTCTATTTGCTTGCGTCCCACAGCGGGATTTACTGGACACAAATGTTCACGGTGTAAACAACAATGTTCCTGGGCCTGCTTTACATGACAGACCAGGTTGCATCCCAGGAATTTCCATAAACCCCATTTAAATATTTGCATCGAGCGTCACGTGACGGGACGACGAGCAAAAGAGACTCTTTTCTGCTTTTCTCATGATCCACTGTTTCTGAAAAAAAGGAACTTAAATCGTCTTCCTTACTTACAATCTTGTTTTGTCCTTTCTCTTTAAGTCATTCATAAAAAGTAGAGTGTGGAGGCGCCTCAAACAGCAGAGACGCTCATCTGCATGACGAGCTGCAACCTGTGTGCACGCATCAAGCTTTTATAACTGTAGGCTGACAGAGACAAAGCAAAAGCCAACAAAGCCACCGTTAGTGGAGAAGGACAGACGGTACTGGTGGTCAGCCCTCCACCAGTTGTTCCACTCTGACATATTGCTTTAAGATATCAGGTCATCTAATTAGACAGGGAGGAAAAGTTCACAGCTGTGACGTGCGGCCTTGTGGGAGTCAGGACGGCGTCGCAGAGATCGGACGGTTTGCTTTCTGTGCAGTCGTCTGTCCTCGCCGCCACAGAACGGCTCTTTTCACCAAAACATGAGCTCAGTCTCATTTAGGCCGACGCTCGTGGTTTCTTTACTCAGAAGTGTAATAAAGAATCAGCATTAATGACACCAGCGCCGTGTGTGTGTGTGTGTGTGTGTGGCAGGGTAAATGCTGATGTTTCATCTACATGCAGCATCTGTGTTTGGAGCAGCTCGTCTGTTCAGGATCACTGAGAGTCTGCTGAGCTTCACTGAAGGTTGTCGTCCTGTAATGAGGAGCAAGGAACAGAAAAGAAGAAGGTAAAAACCAAAAAGGTCTCTGGCATGTCCTTCAGTGACTTGGTGATGTTAAATCCGACATCTCCATGTAGTAACATGAAGACGGTGGATGAGGGAAGCGCTCCGTCTGGAGGCCGACGTGCCATTAAAGTCCCTGTGATCTCTGTTTAACCACACAGAAATAGAGTTAACAACTTTGTGACGCATTTGCACAGAGGTGTTTTTTACTAACAAATGACAACACATAGCATGTAATGTCTCTCAGGGAGGCAAGATAAAACAATGGGTCCGACATGATCTCAGATTCTACCTGCAGTTGCTAAGCAACACCCACCTCCAACCTCTCAGTCTGTCCCATTGGTCAGCAGGAAAAACGCACAAGGCGCCCCATTGGCTAAGAGAAAGTTAATAAACTTTAGCCAAGACCTGCCTCCTGTGTGCGCACACACTCGCTCGCTCACACAATGAAGAGATTCTTGTGAATGAGAGCATGAGAGGGTGTCAGTGCTTGCGCAGTACAGTGCTGATATATGCATTGAGCTCCTGAGCTAAAAATAAAGATCACACTGAATGCTGTGCCGCTGAAAGTTGCAAGACTGAATTCAAAGTGACAAGTCTAGTTCTCTCCAGACAGAGCAAGCAGGTCCCACCCTCATCACAGATCCAGGAGGTAGTTTCATTTTTTTACTTTGGTTTTTAGCAGAGATTTCTAATCAAAGCAGGTTCCTCCACATGTGATCAGGCTAAAACCGCAACACAGGAAAGCCCAAAAGATCTTTCAAATGCAATTTCAAAGTGGTATTTAGCAGCAATTCAAGACACCTCCAGCTCTGTCAGTGTCTTCCTTCAGACGAGACGTTTCAATGGATGATGCTGTTGGTCAGTAAAAGGGGGCCTTGCATTGTGGCCATTCGTTTGGTCTGCTTTGCATATTAGCTAACGCCATGGCAGAAGCAAGACAAAAGCTTAATTTACTAATTATTTTAAGCCATTTCCTTCATTTATTCACTGTAATGAACTACGTCCACAGTCCAGCCATTACAAACTCGTCACCGTTTGCCAGTTTCATCGTAGCTCTGACTTTTGACGAGGTATCTATTTAAACCCATTATCAACTTTGCCAAAGATCAGCTCCCATATTTAGCATTTTTAAAATGTTTGATACTTTAACTGATCCCCAAAAAAGAGAATGAATATAAACCTGTTATTTTGGTCCTGATGCAGCAGCCGCTCTCTGTTCGTGGCCTCCAGCCACAAACATTTCCATAAAGTTTCCTGTTGGAGTTTGTGTCCTTCCAAATTCCAACACCAGCATTTTCATGTTAGTTGCAAATGTATATTGGTTCCAAATATCAGTAATCGGGCTCTTTGATTATTAGTGATCAGTATCAGTGTTGATCCTGAGAAAACCACATCGGCCCTCACTTCAACCTTTGATCGATTTCTTTTACTTATTTAAAGAATTCATTATGGTGCACTTGAGAGCTTAACAAGACAGCAAACCAACAAACAGTTCATCAACATTAAAACAACAACAACAAACAAATACCACAACAAGCTGTGAACACAGGCACATCTGAACGAACTGCACACAATGTAATATCGTCCCGAGGATAAATGCTGCACAGCGCTTCCTACGAACTGTAGAAAAAAGATCAATTAAGAAAGAGCAGCTACGTAGATTTGTGGAAGTCAGGAGGAGCTCTGGAAGACTTTCAGAGAAGAACTGCATGTCTTCTGGGCAGAAGTGCAACACAAAACCTTGACATTACTGCAATAATCTGCAGGAAGGTTTAGCTGACACAGGACCGGTGGTGCACTGCTCCGCTGTGCAGCCAAACATGGTGGACATGGAGAGGCATGAGGAGGAACCCTTACCTCATCACAAACGTCAGCATCTGAAGCCAGCAAACCAACATCTGGAGAAGCCAGAGTAGCTTTGGAGACAAGTGTTGCGGACAGATGAGGCTCAAACTGAGCTTTTTGTCCGCAATAACCAAAAGGTGTGTTCAGAGAAAAAACCAAAACACAACAGGGCAGCGTTCCATGAAAGAAGAGCAGCTGCTAAGCACGGGGGTGGAAATGTTCTGCTTCGGGGTTTTGTGCCAGCCGGCAGCACAGGAAGCACCAGACGGGGGAGAATTGTTTACTTCTAGATACCATCAAATTCTGAATGCAAATGTCATGCAGTCAGTGAAGAAGGTGAAACCGAGGACTCTGGCTTCTACAACGGGACCGTGATCCAAAACATACCTCAAAATCCACCAGGACCCACCTGAAGAAACCCAAGCTGAGCCTCACAGTCCCTTGACCTGAACATGACTTGTGGGTAGATTTAAACATGCTGTTTGGACAAGACTGCCAAAAGGTATTTTAGAACTTCAAGTGATCTGTGAGGATGAAGAGTCCAAAATCAGCAACAGTGAGACTCTTAGTTGGATGTAAACGATGTTTGCAAGATGCGAGCGGCTAGAAGTGGCTCAAACTGGTGCTTGTGCCACGAGTACTGTCATGTTTCAAGTTTAGGAAAAATAAAAAAGTAACTGCAGAAAAGCTGTAGAGTAGGTACGTTTACTTTAGAAATGAACATGTAACTTTTAGCCATGTAGCCTTTTCTGCGTAGCGTTCTAGCTAACTACGCTACAGCGATAGCTAGGCCTAGCTACGTCAACAATTCTTCCATAACTGCTCGTTCCACTTTTCTGCTTTCTTGCTAAATGGATTTTATGCCGTCTCAACTGCAGATGGGAGTTGTATGTGGTGGCCTATCAGCTGCCAGTGGACCTTAAATACTAAACGTCTGCTTACCTGGGTGGGGTTGTGGTGGCAGCAGGCGGAGCAGGTCGTCCATTTCTCCAGCGATGCGTTCCAGCTTCTTCTGGAGGTGTTCCCAGGCCAGATGAGATGTGTAAACCCACCAGTGACTCCAGTTATTTCTCAGGCTGTGGCCACAAACCCTACAGAGGACCGTTTGTACCTCATTTTTTCGATAACTAGCTCAGGATCATAGGTGAGGGCTGGAACGCAGATCACCTGTAAATCGAGAGCTTTGCCTTCCAGCTCCGATTCCTCTTCACCGAGACAGTCCGGTCCAACGCCCACATTACTGCTTACAGTGTAGCCCTCCATTTGGCCGTCACGCTCCATCGTCTTGTCACTTGCACTGTGAACAAGATCACAAGATAGTTATGCTCCTTCTCTTGGGGCAGCAATTCACCCCCAACCAAGAGGGAAACATCAACCATGGCCTTAGACTTGGAGGCAGTTCACGTGGAATTATTCACTTGACAAGCGCAGAAGTCCAGCCCCGGGTACAAGGATCCCTGGTTAGGAGTTCCAGGTGCAAAGCTGCAGCTAAAGTTCTGGACAGCAGATTTGGGTTTACTGGCAACATCTCTGTCAGAA
Source organism: Stegastes partitus (assembly GCF_000690725.1). NCBI lineage: Eukaryota > Metazoa > Chordata > Actinopteri > Pomacentridae > Stegastes > Stegastes partitus. The sequence continues at coordinate 192,866 of NW_007578588.1, forward strand.
TCACGGGCCGGCCATCACTGGATGTCCCACAGAGGCTTTTAAACTTTCGTACGATGTGCAGATTGCTCGGACTGGTGGTGGCAGGAAACTGGTGCCTCTGACCAGGAAGGTTGCTGCTGCTGCCCCGGGCTTCACGTCAGAGGGGTTCCCAAAGTTTTTAGCCCCAGTCCTCCTAATTAACAGTTTCAGACCCCCACAGTCCTCAGGGTTGGCAGAATCATACAAACGCTATTGCTAACAGGCCAATCCAGACACAGGCGTAAGTACAACACCCAAAACAACAAGCTAACATCCATAGCAACATTCTGGATTAAATAAATAGGTAAGCAGCAGAACACATCATTTAAAGGAAGGTCCATGCATGGTCTGTAGTACTCATAGATATGTATAATAAAGGCTAGATGTCTCGTCCGCGCTGTCGGCCAGTTGAATCCACACTGGCGACCATCTTGGTACAGTCCACTCTCTCACCCATAACATTGTGTCGTGGTGGTGCATGGACTTTTTAAACAACCACAACTTGCTCAGTTTTCTACCGATTTCCAGACGGTTTGGTTTGTTCTAAACGTCAGAGGTGTAGCTATAACTCTGCACTGATGGATAATGATGTCACACTCTCACGGCCAGCAGCAATTAGTATTTTAATTATTGTGTGTTTTATTTGTATTTTTGTAATTTGAACTGTAGTCACGTTAATAACGTTTGTAAGAAACCAAACCGTTTGTAAATCCGTCCAGATTTCAGCGAGATCAGAGTACCTACGTTTGTGCAGATCGCTCACCTTCCTTCACGGACCACAGGTTCCACCAGAGAGCTGCCCTGAATCAAGATGGCCGCCGGTGATCCTGTTCGAGACTCCGCCTTCAGACATCTAGCCTTTATTATACATATCCATGGTAGGACTCAGTACACAGTACAAAGAGAGAACATGTTAAAAAGAACTTACAACAGTTATGGCAGCAGTGACTGTTGTATTTGATGGGACGGGTCCTGGCCCTGCTGTGGGAACGATGACGCCATCAGAAAGACTGTCTGCCTAAATTCAAGGCACAGAATCAATCTGAGCATCACAGTGTCCCCTTCTCATATTTGCTTATTTGTCTTGTGAGCGTTTAATCTTTTAAATAATCTGGCAGGCCGCCCGTCCCCTCTTTTTTCTTTCATATCTGTACAAAATATTTTGTGGCTGTAAAATTGAAAACTGTGAATAAAATATTAAAAGCCAAACAAAAAAAAAAAAAGCACTTGTTTCCAGACTGAATGTGGCGGAATGGTAAAATACATGTACTGGCATAGACAAACAGCATCCCATCGAGCGCTGCGTTCAGGGTCCACCTCTCTTCTTAAAGACATATGAAATGGTTGCTTTTTCAACAGAGGACAAGAGAGTTGTGTGCGAGTCGCTCCTCGGTCACTTCAATCTTTGCTGCCATTGTATTCGTGACTGTCTGAGTCTGAGCAACATCACTCGTTTAGTGTCAGAACATCTCGTAACCGAAGCTTCATTGAAAACCGCATTGAGACACATGAATGGCACAAAAAGCAGATCTTACATTTGAAAAGGACTTATTTATTGAAAAACAGCGGCAAATTCTGCTACAAGCACTTGTATGATCATATACCTACAAGCCCATGTTAGTAACTGTACAAGATAAAAAACAGAAGAAACCCATAAAAATACAAACAGCTCAGAGTTGAGCAGTTTTATTGTAGCTGCCCTGGGAAGTGTGGTCACCGGAAAGACGACAGTTCAAAGTACGTAATGTACCTAAAACACAGAGCCGGCACAGGACAGGCGGCTTTATTTTTGTTGTTGGTGTGTACGCTACTGTAGACTCTAAAAAACAGATGGAATCAGTCGGTCAGAGAGAGAATAGACAGGCGACCAAACCAATGCGACGCTTATGTACATCCAGGGAACGTTCTGCTGAGAGAAAGACAACAGTTTCTACTACGTTCCATCTTCCTACACATCTGCTGGAGAAACCCACAGAGCAAACCACAGCATTGTGAGAGAACTAAAGGGTGAATGTGGACGGATGAGAGCGCAGCGTGAGAATGTTCATACAGGCCAAACCGGTCCTTCACATCCGCTTGGCCACTCGCTTTAGATGTTGGGATGTTTTATAGAAAATAGATCTGGATTTCTGAGGTTCAAGGAGGTTGAGATTTCCTTCAGAAATGCTCCTCACAACTCTCCGGGGTCTGTTCTCCGAACCTGCCGACAGACACCCAACAGACAACAGTGTTAGGAATAAACACGTGTGCATTCCTGAATGCTCTGGATGATGCTACAGGCTGGTCAGTGGAGCCACATGAAGAAATAAAAGCATGGCTCTGTTACACAGAACGCAGCTACAGGCTCCAGCCATCCAGGACACACAGGACGCAGTGAGCAGGGCTGCTTGTTCTGTTATGACTGCATGTATGTATATTTAGTCATTTTAATGTGGTTGTCATCTTTAGCTGCAGTTTGTTCACACTCACCAGCAAAGCGGTGCACTCTGAGGGGAGCTGGAGCCACTGAAGGGTCCTTCTTTATACGCTTCGGTGCAGAAAGACCCGGTGTTAGCTCTTCTCTGATGCTGCTGCAGCCAATCCAACAAAGAGAAAAATGGAATCAGCACAAGTTCCTCATCCCCTACGCTTCAAGTACAGTCATTTGTGATCTTCTGCACAGTTTGAGCCCAGACACTCATACATGTGTGCAGGAACTGGCATTAAAATAAAACGTACTTCAATAGAAGAGAAAACAAAAACAGAAACATTACCGGTTAAATTTTCGCTTTCCTTGTGCTGCAGACGTCATGCCCATGTAGGTCGGGTTGGCTCGTCTCACGTCCTGCAACGACGAGATCTGCTGCCTGCACAGCAAAGCTTCATGTTACAAACACACATCTGCTGGTCGCACTTCACACAGGAAAAAGGAACATTTTCCCTCAAATACATGGATCAAAAGGTAGATTTATAGATAATAATAAAAACATATGTAATAATATCTTATGACTGACAGTCCCGTTGAGCTGGTGCAGCTGTGTACAGATGTGGTATCTGATACCTGCATTCAAAGGTTTGACAGAGAACAACATTTGTGTATCCAAATAAATGTGAAGCAGTATTTCCGGCCCTATTTAACCACCAGGTATAAAATGAATAGACTAGCGTTCAGTGTTTCATGTTTGGACTCCCTGTCTACATGCCAGCACCACTGTGCTCAGGCTCATACTGGTCCCAGTTCCTCCTCCTTATGTCACATTTTTAACCCCATTAAATGAGCTTGTAGCTCAAACTGCTCTCACCGGTCCGTGTTGAGCTGAGGTTTAAATTGACAGGCGCATAATGAGCATTTAAAACGCAGTGCTTGAATCTCAGCGTTGCAGGAGGCAGCGCCATGGCTGACCATGTGACTGACCATGTGGCTGACCATGTGACTGACCATGTGACTGACCATGTGGCTGAGGGAGGCCTACGACATGCTGGTGGCACCAAAAACAACACCGGGCTGTAAAAACCCTGCCTGAGGTAATCTTCTGGGTACAGCAGGCATCAGCGTTCATGTAATTAACCCTAACCTGTAACTACCCATGTTTAATGAAGCTTCCTCACTCAGCCAGACCTCCATGTTTGTCTGTCTGATACACTTTGCACAAACTCTGCCACTCATTCACCTGCAGCTCAGAAAATCCCTTTTTCCAGCTGTAGGAATCAAACGAATGCACCGAGTCACCGAGTGTCTGCTCGTCATGTAGCGCCACCGACAACGGGCTTGAACCAAGACATAGTTTGGAAGGTAAAGCGGTTTGGTGCTATCTACATGCAGTCCTTCTCCTTGAGGTTTGACGAGCCCCGTCTCAGGTGCTAAGTGCTCTCCTCAAGTCTGGATGAGCTCCAATAACACGAGCTCCTGGTGACACAGCGTGTTTGAAGCCATTTGGTTTGTTTGTGAAGTAGTTTCATTGTTTGAGAGGACAGGTTTTGATTTTGAGGTTGGTTAGGAACAAATTCATCTGACAAATAAAATGATGCCACTTTGTTTGCTGCTTCCAGCTGAAGACACGAAAGCGCTGCTCAGCTGACTTAAGCCTCTGGGCCCAATGTTCCAGTTGGGAAACTTGCAGCTGGTGAGAATACTTAGACTATTTGCAACTCTGGTCTCCGTCTTGTTTTGAATAAGGTCGGGAGGATTTAGCACCTTTGCATGGTTTAGTTACGACTCAGACGGAGTGCTCGGAGAGATTCAGTGGCCAGTCAGAGGGACGACTTTCAAGAAAGCTTTCAAACATTTTATGGATTCAAAAGATGCCGGTGTTAGTTCCCTCAAAACCAGGTTTTACAAATACAATAGATTTTGCTAAATAAATCTGTCAACTGGAAATGTGTACTGCTACAGCTGTCTGGGTTCAACGGCCTGAACACTTAACCGCTGCTGATTGGTTGAGCTTTTATTTGACATCTGACCACGACAGAGATGGAAAAGATTCAGGTCTGATCTGTTATCAGCAGGCCAGAAGTTCTGCTTCAGCTGTGGTGAAGCTCTATCCGTGAATCAGCATTGGCATGAATTAAAGTGGCCTAATTAATTCTGACGACCTGTAGAGATCAACCTGGACAGGAAATGAGCTGCTGGACGTACGACGTGCTGTCTGCATATAACTACATTAAATAATAATAAATGACTTTTGCACCTGATGCTTCAAAAACTACTGGATCCAGAACATCTAGATTTATAAACATGAGCTTAATGAGCTAAAAATGGACCTGATAGGCACAAAGCAGCACCAGAACCACGGTCAGCGGGTCATGTCTCTGGACAGGCATCCTCCACTCTGTTGAACTACATTAAACAGATGGTAGACGGTGATGTGTCACGGTTAACCCTAACCCAAACCCTTTGGCAAGGTCTGGCGCAGCACAGTCAAGTCCTGGAAAGAGACGATTGAGCAACAGAAACGGGTTTCGGTGGAGCTGCGTTAGCATCAGGTACCTACACCTGGCAGGGTTAGGGTGACTGCTCTGACATCGGTCACTGGCTAAAGCAAAGGATTTAAAATGAAAAGCCTGCTGACATTACAGCCATGTTTCTGGCCTTTGTTCATAAGAAAGCAGAAGGGCCACAACAGCACAGCTAGCCTGATGCTTCCAGGTATGGGTTGGCCTGGCAGCTGGTTCCCAACAGAAACACTGAGACTAACAGGTGAGGGCGACCCCGACCGTGTCAACGCTACTCATACTTATGACTTTCAGAATTTGTGTTTGTTGATAAAAACTTCAAAGCAGCTCATTGACAATGTCCTGGAGTGAGCAGTAGATCAGGAATGCCATGTTCTGGCTGACTGTGACGACGGATCGGTTCACGTCTCTGGCACAGCAGGGGACCACATATTTCATCTATGTATTTAGCCATCGTACCTTTTGTCAAACATTGTCATTCTCTCTGTCTGAACCAGAACTCAGTGATTCCTACTGTCTGCTGCTAAAGCACTGGCTCTGGATTGGCCAGACATGAACAGAATCACACCAATCAGGGCCCCGGTGACCCACTGGAAAATAGGTACATAAAAATGAGAAAGCAAAGTAGTTGTAGTGAACGTAGGGGCTTTGGAGAAGGAACTGTCTTGATTCATGATGACCAGGACATCCACTGGGGGGTTCTGTGGGCCACACAGGGTCACTGCAGTAATGCCAGTTATTGTTCACTGATTGCTCCGTTTTAAGGGGTTCATGTTTTTATTGGTAAAACACGCATGTTGACATTAACTGTGCGGTTCTGATGAGCTGTGGCAGCTGCTGCAGTTCTGACCCTGAACTCGACTTTGAACTTGTACGTCTGTTATACCAGTTCTGGTTTCTGTTGTGAAGCGTGTCTGCGGCGTTTTCCGAAGCAGTGCTGTCTTACAACAGGTCTGGTTGAGGAAAGCGTACACCGCTTCAGGTTCAGACTGATGCAAGTTCAGCAGAGGGACAGAAAGTCGTGGGTCAGACATCGTCCCCGACCTGCTCACTGTACTGACTAGCCAAAGAAATTCTGTGCAAATTGGAGTTTCTGCAAAAACCAAACGTAAAATAAGAAACATTTGCATCCTGGAATGCTTCAGAACAGAATCACTGAGCTCTGAAATAGCCAAGAAGCACAAATTCACTAACATCCCAGAGAATGGACAGAACCAACTGGGTCTCAGACTATATCTACTGCTGAATCACTCAGAATGAACAGAACCTCACCTTCTGCTAGGAACCTGGTTCAGCTCGTTGGCCTTGGGAGGGTGCCGTAGTTGGCTTGGACCTGACAGATGGGTGGACTTTGGTGGCTGACACGGACTGCCGGTGCTAATTATGATGGTTTCATTACACACAGTGTGATCATCTTTGTCTGCAACTTCAAAGGTCATGTTGGGATCCACGGTACAGGAGGAGCTCAGCAGTCTGGACTCAACAGTTGCCTGCACGGGTTCTGGTGTGCACTGAATGGGGCACATGCCCTCCTCAAACACTTGGCTCCTGGCAGTGGTCCGCGGGCTTTGTGGTGGAAGCAATGCAGACAGGTTTCTCCTGATAGGCATCTTGGGTGGTGGTTCCTGTTTCACATGTGTCTGATTTCCTCTGCCTTGAAAACCAAACAGTCAACAGTTAATGCAGAAGAAACAACCAAAGCGGTCAGTTCATGTCAAAAGGCACAACATGGACAGTCAGAAGAAGAGCGAGCACACTGTTCAAACTCTTGATGAAAGCTGTGATGGTAAAGCTTTAACGTGGAACTGTTTAGGGACAACCTTCATATGTCAGAATTATATGGCTTCTTATCAACATCTAAATATTGAAGCAGTACAGTCAGACGGAGCAGCATAGTGTAAATCAAAGGGGCGTGTCCCCGCATCCTGCATGGATCTGCACATTGTGTATCCAGTGTTTATGACTCCAGATGTTGTGTATTGTGTACTTGCTGGTCAAAACGCCGCATGACGTAGGATGCTGTATGGCAGCACAGTCTCCATGAGGCTTTGTGATGACCTGTTTGCTGACAGAGTCACCTCTCTAACTGATATTACTTCAGTTCAAAGGGACAGTGTTATCTTTAGTGACTATTTTGCAGCGTCATTCATGCGTTTGCAGGAGGACAGAAAGGCCACGTGTGGAAACACATCATTATTACGATATTATAAAGGTTGTGCCACCTGCACGGACTTGACGGACACTTAGCAACTGCATTTACCTTTGATAATTACCACGCTTGTTGATGTTTGGTCAACAGACCTTTCCATTAGTTGTCAAACTACATGGAAGCCTTTGGCGTACCTCACTTGAGGTCCTTCAGAAATGGTGAACAAAAGTGTCGACCCATTTCAGATGTCAGCATTAAATGCATTGTATGGTGGTATTGTTTACAACTACAGCCCCTGGAAGTGAAGCACATCAGAGCGTTTGAAAAGGTACGCAGGGCAGCAGTGCACACAGCGCTGCCCAAGTGATGCTGTCCTCCGTCCTCAATCTGTAATCAGTGATAAACACGGAAGTGCTCTGGGCTAAAGAGTGCAATTTAAAAAATGTCACAACAGTGAAATGAGATGGACCGTTCCCTTAAGTTACACCAAAGTGTGGTCACTGATGTGGCAGATATTATGAATGGCACTAGGCAATTAAAAATGATGGCGCCCTTCCTGCATATATAACCACAAAGTTTACAATGCCAGGTTGGAGCGCTGACATGCATTCTTCCTCCAAAACAGCCCTGCATTTTATAAATAGACCACAAGGTGAGGATTTTACAGCCTTTTTTTAAACTCAGGAAGACATGGAGCTCAAACACACAACATCTCTGAACTCTGTGAACTTTTCTTTTAAAAGCAGAAAATGTAGGCGCTACTGTTGGCATTGCTAAAAATAAAACAAGTCATTTTCTTGTTCTTATATCATCGGCTATGTAGTTTTTGGGTTCCATAATGCTAAAAAGTACCCTCCCAGAGAGTGTCATGGGAGCAAAGCATCTTGGGAAGATAAATATGCCCTAAAGCAGTGACTAGTGTGCCAACGTTAGCTAGCATTTCTGCGACATCCAGCTGCATTAGAACTGAACGTCAGACTCTACAGGCTGTATTAATGTTTATCTGTGAGCTAGCCAGACGACAAGATAAGACAACATTAAAAATGTGCGTGTGTACACTCAGTCGAAGCTGGTTTGTTAGCGAAACAACACACAGCGCCGTTTTAGTGATGACAGGACAGTGTGTTCAAACAGGGCAGCAGAGGTACGATGTTGGACACCTAAGTCCGTCTGGCGTTAGCCAGCTGTGCATGGCAAAATGACATCCACACGTACAGCTCACGCTGATCAGAAAGTCATTTATATTGGAAATAAACTGCCTCCTGAATAGCTAGAGGACTGGGCCTAATTAGTGGCAATTATTGCACTAAAGTAAATTGCCATAAAAGCTGATGTTTGTGTAATTTTGCAGACAGTAATCAGGATGTTAGCAGTTAAATTTTTATATTGATAACATCTGAAATGAAAACACTGTGTTCAGAGTAAAAGCTCATGAACCCTCTGGCTTCATCCAAAATACAAATGGCACATCGAAATACTGATAAAGACACGATCATTTATCAGCATTTTTTAAACCACTTGCCATTTAAAAACAAAAGCAACAAAAAATAAAGCGTGGCTGCAGAGCACAGCGAGGTTCAAGCCCAGGATCTGCATCACATTAGACTCTGGTACACTCATGGCATTTCCTGCAGAGGTGTGGTGGGGCTTAGGGAGGAGGCTAAAAAGGAAAAATGCCAGCACATAAAGGAAGTGAGAACACCAAATGCAAAGGTGAATGACTGATTTATACATTTCCCTAAATATCAAATGCAATATTTAGAAAATGTGAGTCAGACTCCAGACCATGTGAGGAGCTGGTGATAAATAGCCCTTTTCTGTGGCACAGGAGTTGTCCCCAGCAATAAATGGCAGCAGAGTTCCTTCAATCACATATTTTTGGCTTGTAGGGGATTAATACATGCATGAGTTGCTATTTCTGGTGGAGGCTGCACTGAATTAGGGTCGCCTGGTTGCTGCTGCCTGTTTTTTATAGTGCGCCTTTTCTGGTTGGTGGAGCAGGGGAGTTTACGTCTGTTGACGTTTTTTCCTGCCCTGCTGTGGATCTGCATTTTCATGAATGAAGCTCAAGAGGGATTGGGAGGGTTAGATGCTAGACAGAGAAAAACATTTGAGGGTAGGAGGGAGAGAAAGGCAGAATGGAGGAAAAGCGAACGGAGAGACATTTGAAGCAGAAGAGATAGCAAAAGTGTACGCAGGAACAAGCAGATGGGAGGATTCGGAGGCAATAGATCTAATAGAAATATAAAAAGAACAGTCTGTGGGAGGCAGTGGGACACAGCTGAATGAAAAATCACAGAGCTATTAATAAATGCATGTGTGGACGTGACACAATCAGCAGTAAATTGTGGAACGCAGAAATGATCACGTTTGTGCAATTTGCTCTGATAATGCAGTCAACAAACAGTTAATGCTCTTTCAAAACCACAACCCTCTCTAAAACCGATAAAATGTGATTGGCTTTGCAAGCTGCAGGGTGGAGCTATTTCTCATAACATGCTGCAGTGACTACCATTAAGAGGTGAGGAAGCAGTAAGGGACTGACAAACAGCACCAGGAAAAGAACAGAGCAGTTTGGCTGGATGCTAAACAAAAGCCTGGTTTATTAGAACACACGTGCTGCTGCTGCTGCTGCTCCGTTTAATCTTGGATTTGTCAGTGACTGGATAATGATTTTGCACAGCATGTATAAAGCCGTACTCACTGTTTGTACACGTTGTATGTGTGCACGTATATGACAAGCATGTAGCACTGAAAGCTCTGGACTGAAATTAGGATGGACAGGATGGTTTGTTAAGGTTGCAAGAGAGTCAGTGATGCATAGTGGAGGAGTACGCACAGTCATAATTATATAGATATATATATGTATGTATGTATAAAACATGGAACTCTGGCTACAAATATTAGAAAAAGAGGGATGCAAGACAGTTACTGCCACCATATGTCAGTTACCCTATCTGATGCTAAGCTATGGTTGGGTCTCCAAAGGTCTCTAAACATGCATGTTGTGGTAAAACAGGACATCTGTCCGGACTATGAATAATTATCTCATAAGGTGCCTGTACAGTACAGGATACAGCTCCCATCACTCAGACTTACGGACATCATGCTAACAGAAACCTTCATGTTGTTTCAGGTACATTCAGCTGCAACACTGGACACCTGCAGCTACTGTTGTGTAACAGTTAGTTCATAAATCTATCGTTCCTCGTATAAAAAACGTTGTGGATTGCTGTATTGTTTTTATGAGCTTGATTAATTTGGTTATTAACATACATAAAGCGGGTGTTTGTCCGATGGCTGACCGTGTGTGTGTTAAATGACAGACTAACGTGATGGAAGCCAGAGGTTCTGTTTCAGTGAGAATCCCTGCAGCAGAACCGTTAGTGTGTGCAGGTGTTCAGATGTGCAGCTGGGCAACGAAAAGTACGGTTATGAACGAGGAACGATAAAACGGAAACAGACAAACCAACTGGCGTGACTGGTAACGTACAAACACTGGTCAGACGAGTTTGGCTTTTATATGAGAAAAACTCTCAGACTAAATGCTCACTTATTACGATACGCTGCCGGGAAATGTAATAGCAGTGGTGACAAACTCCCTGGTGCGATTATATTTCATTTCCATTCAAGGAACTGTGGTCATCTGGCAAAAGTATTTTCTTCAAAAGTCACATTTCCCACAATATGTTTCAGTGAAATGTGGACCACCTGCAGTAAACATCATTACAGTCAATCTGAAACGCCGTATTTCACTGAGGTTTCTGTGCTGCAGTTCCCTCAAGGCGTTCCATGTACGGATTTCCCTCTATAAAACGGTTTGTGAGCATACACATCATTTCATTATCCAAGTTCTGGCCTGGACACAACGTCCACACCACAACTATAAATCAAATTATATTACATGTCTGATTTTTATTGCACAGTTTACTACCCTGAACAAGTTCTTTGTGGCTAAATGGCTAAAAACATGTTTAACAAATAAAAGACAACATGGCAAAGTGAAAACTTAACGTTGCACACAACAGTTTCTAAATTATACGGCAGTTTTAAAACCACTTTATGATCTGTGTGTTCTGCTTCAGTAAGGTGTAGAATCGTCTGTGTGTTTGTCTAAACGTTGGGACCGAGTGAACGTGACTACGGCGGACGAACAGGTACGCAGGGTTTCAGGTTAATGACTACAGGATGTGTTGGCGAGACGGGGGACAGGAGCATCGGCTCACCTTTTGGTGATGGAGCAGCGCTGCACAACGACGATCTTCTTGTGAGCCTCTCTGCACCTGAGAGTTAAAAAGTAAAGACATGTTAGGAGAAGCACTGCGATTATAACGATACAGACGGTTACACAAAGTTCAGCAGTCCTCATGTGGTTCCCTTTCATCAAGATGTTTGATGAGCTTTTCATGCTTTCACTCAAACTGATGTTTTAAAGTCAATCGAAAGTATTCACAGAACGTTCCTCAGATCCTCCACTTGACGGAAACCTTTCCAAACAACGTGCTTCACCAGCAGACTGTACACATGTCCAGTCAGCCCAAC